>NW_021145736.1:25365-30969 GCF_002837175.3 Physeter macrocephalus | reverse complement strand
GTGTCCCTCAAAAAGCTAAGTCTGAAATACTTGGTACTTCTGCTCTATGGACTGTTATGTAGCCTATAAAAAGTGTGAGAGCTAAATCTGTTTTTCTCCAGTGAGAAACATGATGTTCCAGATGTAAGGAACACCTGGATAAAATGAGAAAGCTACACATTATGCTGGTCGTTTCAGGGAGTGGGAAAGTATGGCAAGTGGTAAAAGATTATCTCTTCCTTTAATCTTTTAAAATTTCACTTGTTACAAAGAACTTGAATTATAATTGTACTTTAAAAAAGTAACAATGGAAATTTAAAAGAAAAAATATATTGTGTGTGTTTAATTACATTTCATAGATTTATTATCCTTGAATCATAATTCTGTTAGTACAGCAGTATAGAGATTATTTCTTAATATTTGGGTGAGAACCATTTCCTTCTGTTTTTGAGAAGAATTCTGTAACCTCTTGTCCAGGAATGGCACTCTTCCCCAAATCAAAGGTTTAACAAGGGAGATGCAAGCAGAATAACCTGTGTGTTCTTTGTCTTATCCTAGTGTCGAACGTCTTTGCCATGGCTGGACACCAAATAATATTCCATTACGAGCTAAGTGATATCTGGAGAGTGGGAGAGGTTTAATAAATACCCTAAACCTAAAGCATAACCTAACCTGTCCCCTAGCCCGTAGCCGTACCCTAAATTGTACCTTAAACCTAACCTAACCCTACCTGTCCCCTAACCCATAGCCATACCCTAACCTGTACCCTAACCCCTACCTTAACCCTAACTTGTACCCTAATCCAAAAATGTAACCTAACTCTAACTCATACCGTATCCCGTACCCTAACCTATACCCTAAACCTTAATCCTTAACACTAATGTAATTTTCTTTTTTTGTATTTTAAAAAATATTTTTCTGGGGTGAAAACAAATTAGCAGAACAATAAAATAAAACAGAATGTAACCTGAGTGTCCCTCAAACAGCTAGCTAAGTCTGAAATATTTGGTGATTCTGTTCTATGGATTGTTATGTAGCCTATAAAAAGTGTGACAGCTAAATCTGTTTTTCTACAATGAGAAGCATGATGTTCCAGATATAAGGAACACCTGGATAAAATGAGAAAGCTACACATTATGCTGGTCTTTACAGGGAGTGGGAAAGGACGGCAAGTGGTAAAATATTATCTTTTCCTTTCATCTTGTAAAATTTGACTTCTTACACAGAACTTTAATTATAATTTTACTTTTAAAAAGAAACAATGGAAATTTAAAAGAAAAAAATATATATTGTGTGTTTAACTACATTTCATAGAATTATTATCCCTGAATCATAATTCTGTTTGTATGCCAGTATACAGATTATTTCTTAATATTTAGGTGAGAACCATTTCCTTCTGTTTTTGAGAAGAATTCTGTAAACTCATTTCCAGGAATGGCACTCTTCCCCAAATCAAAGCTTTAACAAGGGAGAGGCAAGCAGAATAATCATGGAAACACAAAGCAATACAACAGCAACGAAAAATTTCTAACTTCCAATAACACCTCAATTTAGAAGCGGGTTTATATCTTCAGAACAAAAGCATTCCTCCTTGACTTTCTAAGCAGGCAAAATCTGTGTATTCTACAGAAAATCTGTGATGTTATTCCCATAAAACAAACCTTTACTGCTTCTGCCTCCGTTAGATTTCCTAAGCACTAGTGTTTAATGTACAGGTGAAAAATAAAAGCCTAATGTGATTTATTTACAATGTGTGTGTTTTTTGTCTTATCCTAGTGCCTAAAGTCTTCGCCATGGCTCGACCCCAAATAATATTCCTTTACGTTCAAAGTGATATCTGGCGAGTGGGAGAGGTTTAATAAATACCCGAACCCTAAAGCGTACCCTAACCCTAACCCGTACCCTAACACGAACCCTAAACCATACACGTACCCTAACCCATACACTAATCCATACCCTAACCCTAACCTCTAGCCGTACCCTAACCTGTACCCTACACGTACCATAACTCTAACCGTTACACTAACCAGTACCCTAATCCTAACCCGCAAACTAACACTAACCTGTATCCTAACCCTAACCCGTAGCCATATTCAAAACTGTACCATAACCCTAACCCATAACCTAACCCTAACTCTAACCCTAACGCTAACCGGTACCCTAACCCATGCCCTCATCTGTACCCTAACTTGTACCCTAACCCTAACCCGTACCCTAATCCTAACCTGTAACCTAACCCTAACCTGTACCCTATCCCGTAACCTAAACGCTTATCCTTAACCCTAGCTTAATGTACTTTTTTTTTGTATTTTAAAAAATATTTTTCTGGGGTTAAAACAAATTAGCAGAACAACAAAATAAAACAAAAAGTAACCTGAGTGTCCCTCAAAGAACTAGCTAAGTCTGGAATATTTGGTGATTCTGTTCTGTGGACTGTTGCGTAGCCTATAAAAATATGACAGCTAAATCTGGTTTTCTACAGTGAGAAGCATGATGTTCCAGGTATAAGGAAAACCTGGACAAAATGAGGAAGCTACACATTATGCTGGTCTTTTCAGGGAGTGGGAAAGGATGGCAAGTGGTAAAATATTATCTTTTCCTTTAATCTTGTAAAATTTGACTTCTTACAAAGAAGTTGAATTATAATTCTACTTTTAAAAAGAAACAATGGAAATTTAAAAGAAAAAAATATATATTGTGTTTAATTACATTTCATAGAATTATTATCCCGGAATCATAATTCTGTTAGTACACCTGTAGAGAGATTATTTCTTAATATTTATGTGAGAACCATTTCCTTCTCTTTTTGAGAAGAATTCTATAACCTCTTGTCCAGTAATGGCACTCTTCCCCAAATCAAAGGTTTAACAAGGGAGATGCAAGCAGAATAATCCTGGAAACACAAAGCAATACAACAGCAACAAAAAATTTCTAACTTGCAATAACAGCTCAGTTTACAAGAGGGTTTATATCTTCAGCTGCCTCCATTAGGTTTCCTAAGCACTAGTGTTTTACTCTACAGGTTAAAAACAAAAGCCTAATGTGATTTATTTATAATGTGTGTGTTCTTTCTCTTATCCTAGTGTCTAACGTGTTCACCATGGCTGGACACCAAATAATATTCTATTACGAGCTAAATGAGATCTGGAGAGTCGGAGAGGTTTAATAAATACCCTAAACCTAAAGCGTACCCTACCCCTACCCTAGCCCGTATACGTACCATAAACTGTACCCTAAACTTAACCTAACTCGAACCCGTACCCTAACCCACAGCAATACCCTAACCTGTACCCTAACCCCTACCCTAACCCTAACCCTAACCTGTACCCTAATCCAAACCTGTAACCTAACCCTAACCCATACCGTATCCCGTACCCTAACCTATACCCTAAACCGTAATCCTTAACCCTAACTGAATTTTCTTGTTTGTTTTGTATTGTAGGAAATATTTTTCTGAGGTTAAATCAAATTAGCAGAACAACAAAATAAAACAGAATGTAACCTGAGTGTCCCTCAAAAAGCTAGCTAAGTCTGGAATATATGGTGATTCTGTTCTATGGACTGTTACGTAGCCTATAAAAATATGACAGCTAAATCTGTTTTTCTACAGTGAGAAGCATGATGTTCCAGATATAAGGAACACCTGGATAAAATGAGAAAGCTACACATTATGCTGGTCTTTTCAGGGAGTGGGAAAGGATGGCAAGTGGTAGAATACTATCTTTCCCTTTAATCTTTTTAAATTTCACTTGTCACAAAGAACTTGAATTATAATTGTACTTTAAGAGTAACAATGGAAATTTTAAAGAAAAAAATATATATTGTGTTTAATTTCATTTCATAGAATCGTTATCCCTGAATCATAATTCTGTTAGTACACCAGTATAGAGATTATTTCTTAATATTTAGGTGAGAACCATTTCCTTCTGTTTTTGAGAAGAATTCTGTAAACTCTTGTGCAGTAATGTCACTCTTCCCCAAATCATAGGTTTAACAAGGGAGATGCAAGCAGAATAGTCATGGAAACACAAAGGAATACAACAGTAACAAAAAATTTTTAACTTCCAATAACAGCTCAGTTTAGAAGAGAGTTTAGATCTTCAAAACAAAAGCATTCCTCCTTGAATTTCTAACCAGTCAAAATCTGTGTATTCTACCGAAAATCTGTGATTTTATTTCCATAAAACTAACCTTTACTGCTTCTGCCTCCGTTAGGTTTCCTAAGCACCAGTGTTTTACTCTACAGGTTAAAAACAAAAGCCTAATGTGATTTATTTATAATGTGTGTGTTCTTTTTATTCCCATAAAACTAACCTTTACTGCTTCTGCCTCCGTTAGGTTTCCTAAGCACTAGTGTTTTACTCTACAGGTTAAAAACAAAAGCCTAATGTGATTTATTTATAATGTCTGTGTTCTTTGTCTTATCCTAGTGTCTAAGGTCTTCGCCATGGCTGGACCAAAAATAATATTCCTTTACGTGCTAAGTGAGATCTGGAGAGTGGGAGAGGTTTATTAAATACTCTAACACTAAAGTGTACCCTAACCTGTACCCTAACCCTAACACATACCCAAATCCATACGCTAACCCTAACCCGTAAACATACCCTAAACTGTACCCTACACCGTACCCTAACCCTAACCTGTACCCTGATACTAAACCGTAAACTAACCCAACCCTAACTCTAACACGTAGCCATATTCGAAACTGTACCATAACCCTAACCCATGACCTAACCCTAACCCGTAACCTAACCCATATCCTAATCCTAACCCGTACCCTAACCCTAACCCATAGCTGTAACCTAAATTTTACCCTAACCCTAACCTGTACTCGTACTCGTACCCGTACCCTAACCCTAACCCATACCCTAACCCATACCCTAAGCCGTAGCCATACCCTAACCTGTACCATAACCCGTGCCCTAACCCTAACCTGTACCGTAATCCTAACCTGTAGTACCCTACACCGTACCCTAACCCTAACCTGTACCCTGATACTAAATCGTAAACTAACCCAACCCTAACTCTAACACGTAGCCATATTCTAAACTGTACCATAACCCTAACCCATGACCTAACCCTAACCCGTAACCTAACCCATATCCTAATCCTAACCCGTACCCTAACCCTAACCCATAGCTGTAACCTAAATTTTACCCTAACCCTAACCTGTACTCGTACTCGTACCCGTACCCTAACCCTAACCCATACCCTAACCCATACCCTAAGCCGTAGCCATACCCTAACCTGTACCATAACCCGTGCCCTAACCCTAACCTGTACCGTAATCCTAACCTGTAGCCTAACTCGAAACTGAACCCTATCCCATAAACTAAACCCTAAACCTTAACCCTAACTTAATTTACTATTTTTTTGTATTTTAAAAAATATTTTTCTGGGGTTAAAACAAATTATCAGAACAACAAAATAAAACAAAAAGTAACCTGAGTGTCCCTCAAAAAGCTAGCTAAGTCTGAAATATTTGGTGATTCTGTACTATGGACTGTTACGTAGCCTATAAAAAGTGTAAGAACTAAATCTGTTTTTCTACAGTGAGAAGCATGATGTTCCAGATATAAGGAACACCTGGATAAAATGAGAAAGCTACACATTATGCTGGTCTTT
>NW_021145736.1:24972-25253 GCF_002837175.3 Physeter macrocephalus | reverse complement strand
TACTTTAAGAGTAACAATGGACATTTAAAAGAAAAAAATATATATTGTATGTTTAATTACATTTCATAGAATTGTTATCCCTGAATCATAATTCTGTTAGTACACAAGTATAGAGATTATTTCTTAATATTTAGGTGAGAACCATTTCCTTCTGTGTTTGAGAAGAATTCTGTAAACTCATTTCCAGGAATGGCACTCTTCCCCAAATCAAAGGTTTAACAAGGGAGATGCAAGCAGAATAATCCTGGAAACACAAAGCAATACAACAGCAACAAAAAATT
>NW_021145736.1:23329-24779 GCF_002837175.3 Physeter macrocephalus | reverse complement strand
TAACCCTAACTTTAAACCCTAAACCTAACCCTAACCTCTAGCTCTATCCCTGACCCTGACCCTAACCCTAATCCCTAACCCCTAACCCTGACCCTGACCGTAAACCTAACCCCTAGCTCTATCCTTGACTCTGATCCTAACCCTAACCCCTAACCTCTAGCCCTATCCCTGACCCTGACCCTAATCCCTAATCCCTAGCCCTATCCCTGACCCTGACCCTAACCCTAACCCCTAACCCCTAGCCCTATCCCTGACCCTGACCCTAATCCCTAACCCCTAGCCCTATCCCTGACCCTGACCCTAACCCTAACCCCTAACCCCTAGCCCTATCCCTGACCCTGACCCTAATCCCTAACCCCTAGCCCTATCCCTGACCCTGACCCTAACCCTAACCCCTAACCCCTAGCCCTATCCCTGACCCTGACCCTAATCCCTAACCCCTAGCCCTATCCCTGACCCTGACCCTAACCCTAACCCCTAACCCCTAGCCCTATCCCTGACCCTGACCCTAATCCCTAACCCCTAGCCCTATCCCTGACCCTGACCCTAACCCTAACCCCTAACCCCTAGCCCTATCCCTGACACTGACCCTAACCCTAATCCCTAAACCCTAACACCTAACCCCTATCCCTGACCCTGACCCTAACCCCTAACCCCTCCCTGTGCATGATGATCCCCACACTGGCAGGACTGCTCACCTTGTCATTCATCCATGCATATCTACCTGTTTTCATCTGCTCTCACCTGGGCTCATGTCCAGAGGACATGTTCCTGAGGATGGCAGCCTAATCCATGCACAAGCACAGTCTGTGGCTCTGGACATGAACAGGCAGGACAGCTCTCACAGCAGTGGGACAGGGGAGTCAGGATGCAGCATTCTCCCCGCCCCATCACAGCATGGGGGAAACACATACACAGGCACACGCACAGCTCTACACTGGAAGAGTTTTTGTAAACTCCATGAGTTTACAACCTCTCAGAACCCTCCCCTGACTCAGACTGGGGAGGCACAGGCTGTCGTAGACCAAGTGGAGATCTCAGCCCCACCACAGCGCCAGCACTCACCTCACAGGAAGGCGACGGGCTCTGCCCCCAGGCTGTGGCAGTTGCACCAATGGCTACTGTATACTTTGGAAGGGCAGCAGCTGGGGAGTCCAGCACTGCAAGGCTCCCTCTCAGATCACTAGAGACGTTCTCAGCAAGGGCACATTTTCCCTCATTCTCATCTCCTGTCAGGCCAGCAGAAGCACTTCAAGACATGGCAGGACTGGGCTGCACATGGGGCGTTTGTGGCATGGCTAAGCACACGGCCAACCTCAGCATGTACGGTGGGGACTGGAAAAGGTCTGCGCTGCCTCAGGCTCAGCTGTCTGCCACGTGAGAGGGCTCCCCTGAAGTCGGACTGAGCCCCTCTCTGTGCTGCCCAGCCAGCCACTATTGCACACAAGTC
>NW_021145736.1:20639-20947 GCF_002837175.3 Physeter macrocephalus | reverse complement strand
CCCTCTTGAGAGGGTACCCGGGGAGTCTGTGTCTCGTCTTCTGGAACAGTCTTACTGTAAAGCAAGGACGTTAGGGACTAGGTTCTCTGGATAGCGTGGGAAACGACCATTGAATCCACGTTGGAAGGCGTTCCCTTTCGGATCAAAGTACTCATTTTCCACTCGAAAATCTGCCTCTGTTTTCGGTACCAGGATCCCTCACTGAACAAATGTGCCTGAAACCCAGAAGAAGAAATGCACGGGTCACCCCAGGGGCGACCTCGGCCTTGAACTTGCTCAGTGGGCCCGTGGAGCTCACGCTTGGGGGA
>NW_021145736.1:13664-19042 GCF_002837175.3 Physeter macrocephalus | reverse complement strand
CTTGCCTCAAGGACCCTGTAGGAATGAGACCCCCAGGGGCTGAGCGGAAGGAAGGGGACAGGCCAGCGGAGCAGCTGTTGTGAGGCCCTGGCTGGCTGACCCCTGGCCTGGTCCTCCGTCGGAGAGGAGGCTCTGCTCCCAGGGGCCACCCTGCAGCCCCTGCTCCTCCACCCCGTGCAAGAGGACCGGATGGGGCCTTGGGACCTGGTCCCGCTCCGGACTCGGCCTGCGGGGTCCCTGGAGCCAGCTCCTCTCAGGAGGATCGGGGAGTCTGTCCTGCACACGCGGGCTCAGGGGCTCGCATCCTGACTGTCCTGTGCCCCAGGATTCCATGCGGTGGTTCCCCCCCCCGGGGTCCCATACACGCTGCCACAGGCGCCCAGATAGCGGCTGCAAACACACAAATTGTCCCTGTCCCACAGGCAGCAGTCGCACGTGGTCCCCCCAGCCGTAGCCATATTCTCATCTTTACCGTAATCCAAACCCATGCCCTACCCCAACCCTAACCCTTAACCCAATTCCTAACCCGTATCCTAATCCTAACCCGTATCCTAATGACAACCCGTACCCTAACCGTACACTAACCCTAACACGTAGCCATAGCCTAATCTTTAACCTAATCCTAACCGGTGCCCTAACCCTAACCCTAAATCTAACCCTTAAACCTAACCCTAAACCGTACCCTAATCCTAACCCATACTCTAACGATAACTCTTTCCCTAAGCCGCACATTAACCATAATCCGTAGCCATATTCTCATCTTTACCGTAATCCAAACCCATGCCCTACCCCAACCCTAACCCTTAACCCAATTCCTAACCCGTATCCTAATCCTAACCCGTATCCTAATGACAACCCGTACCCTAACCGTACACTAACCCTAACACGTAGCCATAGCCTAATCTTTAACCTAATCCTAACCGGTGCCCTAACCCTAACCCTAAATCTAACCCTTAAACCTAACCCTAAACCGTACCCTAATCCTAACCCATACTCTAACGATAACTCTTTCCCTAAGCCGCACATTAACCATAATCCGTAGCCATATTCTCATCTTTACCGTAATCCAAACCCATGCCCTACCCCAACCCTAACCCTTAACCCAATTCCTAACCCGTATCCTAATCCTAACCCGTATCCTAATGACAACCCGTACCCTAACCGTACACTAACCCTAACACGTAGCCATAGCCTAATCTTTAACCTAATCCTAACCGGTGCCCTAACCCTAACCCTAAATCTAACCCTTAAACCTAACCCTAAACCGTACCCTAATCCTAACCCATACTCTAACGATAACTCTTTCCCTAAGCCGCACATTAACCATAATCCGTAGCCATATTCTCATCTTTACCGTAATCCAAACCCATGCCCTACCCCAACCCTAACCCTTAACCCAATTCCTAACCCGTATCCTAATCCTAACCCGTATCCTAATGACAACCCGTACCCTAACCGTACACTAACCCTAACACGTAGCCATACCCAAATCTTTTCCCAAAAGCTAACCCGTGCCCTGACCCTAACCCTAACCCTAGCCTTAACCCCTAACCCTAACCCGTATCCTAATCCTAACATGTACCCTAACGATAACCCTTTCCCTAATCAGTACACTAACTGTAACCCATAGCCATACCCCAATATTTACCCGAATCCTATCCCGTGCCCTAAACTAAAACCTAACCATTAACCCTAACCCTAACCCGGACCCTAATCCTAACCCGTACCCTAACACGTAAATTAACCCTAACCTGTAGCCATACCCTACTCTTTATCCTAATCCTATCCCGTGCCCTAACACTAACCCTAGGCCTAACCCTTAAACCTAACCCAAACCCGTATCCTAAACCTATCCCGTACCTTAACGATAACCCGTACCCTAACCCGTACACTAATCCTAACACATAGCCATACCACAATCTTTACACTAATCCTAACCCGTGCCCTAATCCTAACTCTAACATTACCCGAAACAATAACCGTAACCCTAAACCGAAACCTAATCCTAACCCGTACCCAAAAGATAACCCATACCCTAACACGTACACTAACCCTAAGACGTAGCCATACCCTATTCTTTACCCTAATCCTAACCCGTGCCCTAACCCTAACCCTAAACCTTACTCTAACCCTAACCCGAACCCTAATGATAAACCATACCCTAACCCATACACTAAACCTAACACATAGCCATACCCCAATCTTTACCCTAATCCTAACCTGTGCCCTAACCCTAACCCGTTCCCTAACCCGTTCCCTAACCCTTAACCCTAACCCTTAAACATAACCCTAACCCGTAACCTAAACCTAACCTGTACCCGATTGATAACCCGTACGCAAACACGTACACTAATCCTGATTCGTAGCCATAAACTAACATTTACCCTAATCCTAAACCGTGCCCTAACCCTAACCCTAAACCTAACCCTAATCCTTAACCCTAACTCTTAACCTGAACTCTTCGACCTAACCCTAAGCAGTACTCTAATCCTAAACTGTACCCTAACGATAACCCATTCCCTAACCGGTACACTAACCGTAACCCGTAGCCATACCCTAATATTTACCCTAATGCTAACCGGTGCCCTAAGGCTATCCCTAACACTAACCGTAACCCTTAACCCTAACCCTAACCTGTACCCTAATCCTAACCTGTATCCTAATCCTAGCCCGTACCCTAAAGATAACCCGTACCCTAACCCGTACACCAACACTAACACGTAGCCATTCCCCAATCCTTACCCTAATCCTAACCCGTGCCGTAACCCGAAACCTAACCCTCACCCTAACCCGAACCCTTAACCATAACCCTAACCCCTATTCTAATCCTAACCCGTACCACAATGATAACCCTTACACTAACCCGTACACTAACCATAACACGTAGCCATGCCCCAATCTTCACCCTAAACCTAAACCATGTCCTAACCCTAACCATTAAACCTAACCCTAAACTGTACCATAATCCTAACCTGTAACCTAACGATAACCCATTCCCTAACCCGTACACTAACCCTAACACGTAGCCATACACTAATCTTTACCCTAAACTTAACCGGTGCCCTAACCCTAACCCTAACTTTAACACTTAAACCTAACCCTAAAGCGTACCCTAATCCTAATCCGTACCCTAACAATAACCCTTTCCCTAACCCGTACACTAACTGTAACCCATAGGAATACACTAATTGTTACCCTAATACTAACCAGTGCCCTAACCCTAACTCTAACCCTGACTGTAAAACTTAAACCTAACCATAACACCTACCCTAATCCTAACACATACCCGAACGATAACACTTTTCCTAACTTGTACAGTAACCGTAACCTGTAGCTATACCCTAATCTTTACGCTACTCTTAACGCGTGTCCTAACCCTAACACTAACCCTTAACCCTAACCATGACCCGTACCCTAATCCTAACCTGTACCCTAACGATAACCCGTACCCTAACCCGTACACTAACCCTAACACGTAGCCATACCCTACTCTTTACCCTAATCCTACCCCATGCCCTATCCTTAACCGTAACCCTAACCCTAACCCGTACCCTAATCCTAACCCGTATCCTAACAATAACTGGTACCCTAACCTGTACACTAACTCTAACCGGTAGCCATAACCTAATCTTTACCCTCATCCCAACCCGTGCCCTAACCCTAACCCTTAAGCCTAACCCTAAACAGTACCCTTATCCTAACCCATACCCTAACAATAACCCGTTCCTAGCCTGTACACTAACCGTAACACGTAGCCATACCCTAATCTTTACCCTAATCCTAACCCATGCCCTAAACATAACCCGTGCCCTAATCCTAACCCTCACCCCTAACCCTAACCCTCACCCTAAGTCTCTAACCCCCTAAACCTAACCCCCTAACCCTAACCGTAACACTACCCTTACCCTAACCCTAAACCTATCCCCTATCCACTAACCTTAACCCTCTAACCCTAACCCCTAAACCTTAAGCCCTAAACCCTAACCTTACCCTAACCCTAATCTTTAACCCTAACCCTAACCCTCTAACACGAACCATAACCCTCTAACCTTAATTCCTAATTCCTTGGTAATTTCCTGACATGACCCCTAGACTTTACCCTAAACCTCTCCAAGCAAGGTCCTGACTCTTATAACTGAAGCCCTTATGCTGTGCCTAACACAGGCCCATAATTTAGTCCAAAGGCCATGACACTGTCCCAAACAGATGCCTAGATGCTCGTCCTAAATGGGGCCCTGACACTGTCGCTAACTAAGGACCTGACACTACACCCAACACAGACCGTGACACTGTCTCTAACTAAAGCCCTGACACTACTCTTAACTCAGTCCCTGACACTGTCCCGAACTAAAGCCTGGATGTTCGTCCTACATCAGGCCCTGAACTTCTCCCCAGCTGAGGCCTTGAGGCCATCAATATCTAAACTCCTAACACTATGCTGAGCTAAATTACTGAACCATCTCTTACCAAATTCCTGCAACTGTCCCTAAGGAAGCCCTGAGGCTGTCCCTAAGAGAGGGTCTGATCATGTCTTTAACGAAGACCATAATGCTGATCCAACAAAGGCACTGATGCTGCTCCTGTGTCATGCCCTGACAGTATCCCCAGCTAACGGACTGATGCTAGGCCTCACTCAGGCCCTGTCGCTCGCCCTAAGCCAGGCCCTGATGCTGTCCTTACCTGAAGCCGACATTGGTTCTCAAGAAGGCCCTGATGCTCTCAATAACTAAGGTCTTGACACTCTCTCTCACTAAAGCCCAGAATCTGTCCCTAACATGGGCCCTGCTGAAATCAATAAATATAATACGAACACTATCCTGAGCTAATATCCTGACACGGCTAGGGGGCTGACGCTAGGCCTCACTCAGGCCCTGAAGTTCTCCCTAAGTCAGGCTCTGACGCTGTCCCTACCTGAAGCCCTGACACAGGTCCTAAATTAGGGCCTGATTCTCTAAGTAACTAAGGTCTTGACACCAACCCTAGGTCATTACCTGACACTAGCCCTTGACCTTAACCTAACCTTGTCTTTAGCTACTGTCAAGTTTAGCTAAAGAGAATTTTTAAGACGAAATTCTTTCATTTTGTGAATATAGTTTTGTTAAAAACATAGTTTTTAAAATTTTACTAACCTTAAAAAAAATGTACTCAACTGCTGTGGAATAATCCTTCAGAGCAGCGTGCATGGTTCACTTCTGCATTCGCGTGTGTTGGCCTTCAGGGTGTTTGCAGGAATGGCTCCTCTTATGCTAATTAAACCCCTAATGCTGTCCCTAAATAAGACCATGAAAGTAGTCCTGAGGCTGTGAACCTGTCCCTGACTGAGGCCGGAAGGCTCGTCCTAACTCAGGCCCTGACACTACACCTAACTCAGACCCTGA
>NW_021145736.1:11868-12984 GCF_002837175.3 Physeter macrocephalus | reverse complement strand
CAGGCTCTGATGCTGTCCCTACCTGAAACCCTGACACCGGTCCTAAATTAGGCCTTGATTCTTTAAGTAACTAAGGTCTTGACACCAACCCTAGGTCATTACCTGACCCTAGCCCTAGACCTTAACCTAACCTTGTCTTTAGCTTATGTCAAGTTTAGCTAAAGAGGTTCTTCAGGACGAAATTCTTTCATCTTGTGAATATAGTTTTGTTAAAAAAATAATTTTT
The DNA here is from genome assembly GCF_002837175.3 of Physeter macrocephalus. Lineage (NCBI taxonomy): Eukaryota > Metazoa > Chordata > Mammalia > Artiodactyla > Physeteridae > Physeter > Physeter macrocephalus. Next base: position 12,758 of record NW_021145736.1, on the reverse strand, counting down.
ACACCGTTACTAACCTTAAACAAAATGTACTCAACTGCTGTGGAATATTCCTTCATAGCAGCGTGCATGGTTCTCTTCTGCATTCGCGTGTGTTGGCCTTCAGGGTGCTTGCAGGAATGGCTCCTCTTATGCTAACTAAACCCCTCACGCTGTCCCTAAAGAAGGCCCTGAAATTAGTGCTCAGGCTGTGAAACTGTCCCTATCTGAGGACTGGAGGAACGTGCTAACTCAGGCCCTGACACTGTCCCTAACAAAGGCCCTGACACTACACATAACTCAGAGCCGGACACTTTCCCTAAGGCCCTGACAGTACTCCTAGCTCACGTCCTGACACTATACCTAACAAAGGCTCGAATGCTAGTCCTAACTCAGGCCCTGAAAATGTCTCTAAGGCCCAGCTGCAGCCAATATCTAAAGTCCTCATATTATCCTGAGCTAATATCCTGACCCAGGTCTTACCAAGGTCCTGAAACTGGACCAAAGTAAGCCTTGATGCTATCAATAAATGAGGCCCTGAGGCTCTCCCTAACAGAGGCTCTGATAATATCTTTATGATGACCCCAACGCTGATCCCAGAGGCCCTTATGCTGCTCCTAATTCGTGCCCTGACACTGTCCCTAAGGCCCTAAAAATAGGCCTCATTTAAGCCCTTTGGCTGTACCTTAGTTAGGCTCTGACGCTGTCCGTATAGGAAGCCCTGGCAATGGTCCTGATTTAGGTCCTGACGCTGGTCCTCACTAAGGCCCTGATGCTCTCAATAACTACGGTGTTCACGCTTTCCCTTGGTCATTTCCTGACACTATCCCTGGCCCGGAACCTGACTCTGTCCCAAGCTAATGTCCTGCATCTTATCCTAACTGAAACCCTAATACTCTCCCTAACTAAGGCCC
>NW_021145736.1:2124-2649 GCF_002837175.3 Physeter macrocephalus | reverse complement strand
GGGGGGGCCTCAACCAAGAACCTAGAAAAGTCGAGGGAAAATTGTTTTTCCTCCCATACACATGCAGTGGAATACTACTCAGCAGAAAGGAATGCACCATCAACCTATGGAAAAAGGGATAAATCTTCAGTATATACTGCTAAGTGAAAGAATCCAGTCTGAGCAGGCTGCACACAGTATGACCCCATTGATGACTTTCTGGGAAAGGCAAAGCTACATAGATGATAAGCAGATCATGGGGTAGGGGGTTTAGAAGTAGCGCATGTGATACTCTAGGATGGATACCTGTCACTATGCATTTTTCTAAGCCCATAGATGTGTGTAGCCCAAGGGGCCAATCATAATCAACTCAAATTTAGTTAGTTAGGGTGTAGGAGTGTTGCAGGATAGAATACATAACGTGAGAGAATCTAACTGTATTAGAAATTTATGGAAACAACTCACTGTAGGGGATGGGATAAAAGGTACTGACCTAAGTTACCTTTGGAAATGAATGGAATCTGTAGGCTAAAGGCAAAATGGCCC
>NW_021145736.1:0-648 GCF_002837175.3 Physeter macrocephalus | reverse complement strand
AGCTTTGCAATATAACCATTTCTGGACTCGGCACTGGGTCCCTTTCCACGGACAGAGTGGAGTGGCTGTTTCCATGGGCCCCGTGGTGGAAGAGCTCACCTAATGCAGCCAGGACTTCACCCTTTCCAGGTGATTCCAGGGTCCTCATTCTCCCCAGACCCCCACCCACATGGCTTCTGGCTGCTATCTGTGCCAGTCTATACGGGACCTTGGTAATCTAAAATGAGGGTTATTTGATACACAGGTAATGGGGTGAATGCTGGCCCCAAAAGATCTGCCCCCCAGAACACAGGAACACGACCATATCTGGGAAAAGCATCTTTGTATATGTAGTTAAGGATCTCGAGGTGAGGTCATCTTGGGTTAGGGTGGCCCTCGATCCAATTGAGAGCGTCCTTATGAGACAAAAGAGGAGAAACACAGACATAGAGGAGAAGCCACGTGAAGGCAGAGGTAGAGACGGGAGGGCTGCAGCCGCAAGCCTGGGACGCCTGGAGCCCCCCAAAGCTGGAAAAGGCAGGAAGAGCCCTATCTTGGAGCCTCTGAAGGGACTTCCACCCTGCAACACCTTGATCTCAGATGTCTGGTCTCCAGGTCTCGGGGAGGATGAATCCCTGCTGTTTTAAACCACCCAGCTTGTGGTCGTTT
>NW_021145735.1:55854-58017 GCF_002837175.3 Physeter macrocephalus | reverse complement strand
GCGCCTGGCTTCCCACGGGAGGGTGAGGGGCGCGTCCTAGGAGGCCAGGGCGTGGCCCGGGAGTCGGAGTCGCCGTCATGGCATTTTCACCTCTTGGGACCTAAAACCTAGGGACCTCCTTCCATTCATCGTCACTCAGGTCCGTGTGTATCAACAGCCGTGGACTTCATGGAAGTACAAAGAAATCGCTGCCGATTCATCTTCCAGTTCTGGGAGCCCTCAAGGCTCTGTCCGAGATGGAGTTCCGCTTCTGGGGCAGTTGGTGTCCTAACAGTTCTTGGATCTACCTCTTAAAAAGGAAAAACAGGGCTTCCCTGGTGGCGCAGTGGTTGCGCGTCCGCCTGCCGATGCAGGGGAACCGCTGCGCGTCCGGAGCCTGTGCCCCGCAACGGGAGAGGCCGCAGCAGAGGGAGGCCCGCGTACCGCAAAAAAAAAAAAAAAAAAAAGGAAAAACAAAACAAAACAAAATGAAAAAACCCCAAACAACTATATATCTGTCTATCCATCCATCCATCCTAAAATGCGATTTAAGTATAAAAATGCTTAAAACAGATGCAGTTTATGACATAATTATAAAGCAGACACATCACGCTCTTGATCACCCACAGCTAAACACGGCTTGCACGGCTTGCATCTCTGAAGACTCCTTTCCCTCCTCCTCAGTGATCCTGATTTATTCACTTAGCCTTAGCTGCTTTCCTGGTTTTAAAGTTGCTGTGTGGCTACAGAGTGTCCATGCAAAACTCTTTCCATTCTCTTGAAAGTGTATGTTGTTTGCAATATTCAGATTTTGTAAATAATGTGAAACAGACATTTGTTTACAAGGATGATTTCCTTAGGGTGAATTCTCAGCTGTGGAATTTTCAGCCAATGGACATCTTTCTTTTCAAGGTTCTTGGAATATGTTGCCACGCTTTTTCCCCCACGGAGTTTTGTAAATTTACATACCCACCTGCAATTCAATTCAGTTTCATTTGTGCCTCCCTTTCTTTCCCTGGGAAGAAATGGCGGGTCCATGTGTAAGTCCCAGTTTCATCACATCCTTGCCAGCACTGGGTTTGCATTTTCTTAGAATAAACACATCTAAGACTCGTCTTGGTTTGCATCTCTCTGACATTAGGGAGGCAGAGCATCCATGTATGTCTGCTTAGTAATTGGAGTATCTTCCAAATTGTACGTAAAAATTGTCCATTTACCTCTTGCGATGTTGATTTTTTTTTTTAAGCCTACCTGGATGCATTAGAGATATTGAAATAGTTGCCCTTTGACATTTTTGTGTCAGAGTTTTAGAACTGAGTGAGACCTGGAGTTCATTTGGTCCAGAACCCCCCTGCTGCAAATATGCCTGAGACCTAACTCTCAGCACCTATGAATATGACCTTATTTGGAAAAGAATCTTGGCAGGTGTGATTAAGTTAAGGATCGTGAAATGAAGAGAGCATCCTGAATTATTTGAGTGGACCCTAAATCCAATGATAAGTGTCCTTCTAAGAGAAAAGCAGAGAGAGACTTGAGACAGAGAAGAGAAGACCGTGTGGATGGAGGCTGAGATTTGGGTGATGAAGCTACGCACTGAGGAGCTTCTGGAACCCCCAGAAGCTGGAAGAGGCAAGGAAGGAACCTCTCCTAGAGCCATTGGAGGAAGTATGGTCCCTACTGACACCTTGATTTCTGACTTCTGAATAAGTTTCTGTTGTTTTAAGCCAAGTATGTGGTCCTTTGTTCCAGCAGCCCCAGGAAACTAACACACCCCTCAGGGCTTGCTGAGGGTCGGGCTCTCGTCTCCCAGGCTAGAGACCATGTGGGACGTTTGCCCCGCAGGTGCCCCCGGGGTGGAGGACTCGGCCTTCCTGGGGAAACCTAAGGTTGCAGGAAATGGAGCTGGTGAAGTTGTCTCACCTATTAGCTCAGAAATGAGCATTCGAGGACCTGGGCTCCAGTGCTGGCTCTGCCACTTACTGCCTCTGTGGTCTGGACCAGTCACTCTTCTGTGTGGGCCTCCATTTCTGCACAGCTGTCTGAGTAGCAGAGTGGCAGCTGGATGGCACCTCCTCTCGGGTTCCTCGAGTCTCTGAGGTGTGCAGACTGGACTTATCCCTCTGATTCTTTTTTTTTTTTTTTTTTTTTTTGCGGTACGCGGGCCTCTCACTGTTGTAGCCTCTC
>NW_021145735.1:0-55253 GCF_002837175.3 Physeter macrocephalus | reverse complement strand
TCAGCGGCCATGGCTCACGGGCCCAGCCGCTCCGCGGCATGTGGGATCTTCCCGGACCGGGGCACGAACCCGTGTCCCCTGCATCGGCAGGCGGATTCTCAACCACTGCGCCACCAGGGAAGCCCATCCCTCTGATTCTTTACAAGCGTGGACTCTTTGGGGCCCTGGCTACTTTCTCAGAAATTGCGCCATATTCCTTTCTATTCTATGGATACTGATCTTGATGCTTTGACTGTTACACATACCCATGGATCATCAGAAGGGGTTTGGGACACACAGCCAGCCCAATAATGTATAAGGGTCAAAAGCACTGAGTTCCCGGGCAGAGCAAGAAGAAAAGACATGGATTTCGAAGGGCTGTGTCTCTGGGTGTGGATTCATTTAAGGATTACTTGGGAATTCCCTGGCGGTCCAGTGGTTAGGATTCCATGCTTCCAGTCAGTGCAAGGGGCGCAGGTTCGATCTCTGGTCGGGGAACTAAGATCCTTCAAGCTGCGTGGCCAAAAAAAAAAAAAGGATTACTCAAAGGGTCTAGAGCTGTGTTGTCCAACTTGGTAGACTAGCATGTGTGGCCCCACTGAACCCCTGAAATGTCACTGCTGCTGCTGAGGAACTGTTTATTTAATTTTCTTTGAATTGACTTAAATTTTAAAAATACTCAGCGCAGTTACTGGAAAAATTTAAAAGATGTTTGGAACAACAGATTCACAGATCAAGTACTTTTGATGAAAATTTAGTGTCCAAATTGAAATGTGCTGTGTTAAATATATACCAGATTTTGAAAACTTAGTACCAATAAAATAATGTAAAACATCTCATGAATTATATTTCATGTTGACTGTGGGTCGAAAAGATAACATATTTGGATAGATTAGGTCACGTTAAATACACTTAAACTTAATTACACCTGCTTCTGCCACTTACTGGCTCTGGGCAGCTGTTTTCCTTTATCTAAAATCACTGAGTTGAAAGACCCTCTGTGCCCACCCCAGACGGCGGCCAGCTCTGAGGTCGGAGCGCCGTTGCTGTCATTTGGTGTGGGTGTGGTCTCCAGTCACACAGGGAGGCTGGACTTGGGCAGGGGCAGAACCCCCAGCCCAACAGGAATACCCCACTCCCACCCCCATCAGAAGGGGGTTCCCGGATGGAATGCAAGGTGGGATCAGTGTGGACTTGACCCTGAGGCAGTCAGTGAGTGGTCTTGGGCCTCGTGTTGGGTGGGAGTGTGTGATCAGGGCTGGGTGGGGTCTGTGGCTGAGAGGCTCTGCGGAAGGGCAGAGGAAGCAGATGCCTTCTCTGATCTTCCATTACTTAATTCCATACTGAGCTGTCTTCGACACGTGCCGTAAGCTGAGGCTAAAAGAAGAACCCTTATTTTATTTTTATGTTATATATATTTTTAAAAGAACCCTTATTTTAAATAATAAGATCACCTGTTATGGGAAAGGTACAGTGTGGGGTGCTTTCCGTATACTGTATCATCGAATCTTCTTGGTAACCCTGTGAGGCAAGTTTTTTTAAAAGCCTATTTTAGATCAGAGGAAATGGGCTCTTAGGAGTTAAGTGACTTGCCCAAGACCACAGAGCTGGTTAAGGGCAGAGGCAGGATATGAGCTGCAAATGCCCTCAGAGGTGCTTTGCTGTATCCCCGCTGCGCCCACACTTCAGGGATGGGATGTGCGAGTCCCGGCGGGGGTGAGGGCTTCCCGGGTCCTGGTGCAGAGCCAGGCCTGGAGCCTCGGTCGCCGCTGAGTTCCCCCTGCTCCCAGGCCTGCTGGGAGGTGCCTGGGAGCCCCTGCTGCGGGTGTCCCTTGGGGAACAGAACCCTGTTAGAGGGTCAGCTCGACTGTCCACAGCTGGCACGAGTGGTCTGAATAGGAGGGCTCAGCTGCCCCACTCTCGTGCCTGGTTTTGTTCTTTTAAATATTTGTGTAGGCGGTCAGGTGGCCCTGTGAAGGTGAAGGAGACCTTGCTGTCCCTCCTAGGACTTGGCGTCTCAACTTGGAGTCCGGAGGATGTGGGACGCAAATCTGGCAGAGCCGCTTGGGTAAACGTGGTGGGGCGGCTTCCCACTCTCCTGTCCAGCCACTGGGCCTGAGCATGCCATTTTCTAAATGACCACTGGGTGTCGCCCTCGCTCCGCAAGTGGGTCTTCCCTCCTGCAGTCTAAGGCTCCTTAAGGGCTTACCAGGTGCTGGCCGAAGATAGGGGCTGGGGAGGTGTGTTCCCTTATCTGGCTCTGTTGTGAAGGCAGCGGATGGGCCTGACTTGGGCAGAGATAGTGCTGTTCCTTCCTGGTCGCACAAGCTGTCTGCAGGCAACATCAGGAATTTACTGGGATTGTTCATAGAACGCTTTTCTGTGGAAGTCTCTGCCTTGTGGTCCTTGAGGCTCACCCATTTAAGAAGTCTCCAGGTCACTTGGTGTCAGGCTGTACTTTTGCACCTGCAGTGTCCCAGCTCCCTCATCCCAGGGGCTTGGGAATCTTGGAAGCTAGGGCCATGACCTTCTTTGAGGGATGGAAGAGCCTTGAAGATCTAGGTGGGCGAGGCTCTGCTGAGACCTTGACACTGCCCTGGTGCCTGCAGAGCACAGGCCTGTCCTCACGGACCCTCTCAACATGCTGGGAGGCAGGTGGGAGGAACCCACCATCCACATGCCATAGACTGAGGGTCAGGCAGGGGAATGCCTTTTTCAAGCTCTCTCAGCTGGTCGCGGCTGAGCTCCCTTCTACCACAGCTCCATCCTTGAAGAGGTGCCTCTTTTTTTTTTTTAATTGGGGTATAGTTGTTTTATAGTGTTGTGTTTGTTTCCACTGTACAGCGAAGTGGAGTTGCCTGTGCTATACAGCAGGTTCTTATTAGTTATCTATTTTATACATATTAGTGTATATATGTCAATCCCAATCTCCCACTTCATCACACCACCTCCATTTCTCCCCTTGGTGTCATACATTTGTTCTCTACATCTGTATCTCTATTTCTGCCTTGCAAACCGGTTCATCGGTACCATTTTTCTAGATTCCACATATATGCATTAATATACGATATTTGTTTTTCTCTTTCTGACTTACTTCACCCAATTTCATTCCTTTTTATGGCTGAGTAATATCCCATTGTATATATGTATCACATCTTCTTTGTCCATTTGTCTGTTGATGGACATTTAGGTTGCTTCCACGACCTGGCTATTGTAAATAGTGTTGCAGTGAATATTGTGAGGCATGTGTCTTTTTGAACTACGGTTTTCTCTGGGTATATGTCCAATAGTGGGATTGCTGGGTCATACGGTAGAGGTGCCTCTTATGGGTTGAATCGTGTGCCCCCAAATTCACGTGTTGAATTCCTAACCCCCAGAAACTTCAGAATGCGACCTTATTTAGAAATACGCTGTTACAGATGTCATAACTTAAGATGAGGCCGTACTGGACTGGAGGGGGTCCTGATCCAATACCATGGTGTCCTTTATAAAAGGGGGAAATTTGGACACAGACAAGCACTCAGGAAGAAGGCCATGTGAAGGTGAAGGCAGAGGTCGGGGTGATGCTTCTACATGCCAGTGACACCGAAAATGCCCAGCAAACCACCAGTAGCTAACAGATTCTCCCTGACAGTCCCCAGAAAGAACCAACCCTGCAGACACCTTGATCTTGGACCCTGGCCTCCAGAACTGGCAGATGATAAAATTCTGTTGTTTAAACCCCCCAGTGTGTGGTACTTTGTCACAGCCGCCCCAGCACACTAATGCAGTGCCCAAATCTGAGAGGCTGTTTCAGACCCTCATTTCTTCCTGCTGGGCCTCTGACTGATGCCGGCTCTTCTTTTATCTCCTTATTCGACACTCTGGCTGAACAAGTCCCCTTTCTCTCCTTTGCTCTCCTCAGCCTCATACTGTGGCCCTTGCTCCAAAATGACCAGCCTGTATCAGTCCTCCACTGAATCCATTCTTTCAGGAAGTTGAATTCTACCAGAGGCAGAAGATTCATACTAAAGGGTGAGTGACTAACACCTCTGTGGTGTGAATTTGGGGTAAGGCCTTACTTAGCTCTTCCAGGGGCACTTAGGTGTTGGAGAAAAATTTGTTAATTCCCTAAGAGGACCCTTTGTTAAATGAAGAATAATTTTGTCATGTGATATAGAGAACAAATGTATGGATACCAAGGGGGAAAGAGGTGGGGTGGGAGGAATTGGGAGACTGGGATTGACACGTAGACATTATTGATACTATGTATAAAATAGACAACTGATGGGAACATACTGTATAGCACAGGGAACTCTACCTAGTGCACTGTGGCAACCTAAACGGGAGAGAAGTCCAAAAGGGAGGGGATATCTGTATGTGTATGGCTGATTCATTTTTTTTTTCACGTTTCTATGTGTTTTATATATATAGTATATGTTTATGTATATGCATATTTACCTATATGTGTGTAATCTCGTCAGGATATTTTCAGTAATTTACTAGACTTTTTAGAATTATTTAGGTACTTGGGAATGTTTGTCAGGCAGAAAATTGAAGTTTTTTTTTTTTTTTATTCATTCAAACAGAAAGTCACAAAAATTATAATCATCCTCATCAATGGCTGATTCATTGTGTTGTGCAGTGGAGGCTAACACAACATTGTAAAACAGCCATACCCAATAAAATGAATTTTAAAAAATTTTGTCATGTGAGTGTTTGCCCCGTAAATAATCCATGAAATGTGTTCTGTGTCTTCCTTATGACCAGGGTAGAGTCCTGGGGCCTGTGTCTGTGCTGCGGACCCAGAGGCCTGGGGTGGGCTCTGGCTTCTTCGCAGGTGGGGGCCCTTGTTGTAGGCCCACTCCTCACCCCGCCAGGAGAGGCAAGGAACAGTCTCCCACCTTCCTCCTCAGCGGGAAGGACCAAAACCAGAGCTCTTGTGGTCCTCCTGCCTCTTCTCCCCCCTCCCCCCTCCCCTCCCCCTCCCCCCTCGCCCCTCGCCCCTCGCCCTGTGGGATCTCAGTTCGTGGGCTAGGGATCAAACCTCAGCCCTCGGCAGTGAAAGTCCCAAGTCCTAACCACTGGACCACATTTTGAATAATTTTTGAATAACTGTTTACATAGGATAGTATGCAGAGTTCTCTCCCCCTCCCCCTCCCCCTCCCCCAGCTTGTAAAAGTGGGATTGCTCACAGAGCTAGGGCAGTTTTCAGCTGCTCTGACCAGACAGGTTGCCCCTGTGGGTGGATGGTGCCAGCCGGCAGGCCTAGTTGGCCTCCTGGGAGTTGGGCTGGCTGGACATGATGGTGGCCAGAAAGTGCTGGCACCGGGCAGGCCACGCTGCCCGGCTTTAATGAGTGCTGACTATGGTCTCTATCTGTGGAGGGCTGGTGAGGTCGGGTGGCTGGGTGTTCTGGGGGGAGGTGCAGAAGGCTGGGCTGCCCCCTGAACTGGGTGCAGGAGTCTCTTTCTACAGGAGCCTTGAAGTCCTGGTTCCTGGGTCAAGGGCTGGGAAGGCAGGCAGCGTCCCTGCAGGGTGGGGAAGTGGGGAGGGGCTAGGCTGGCTGGATCACCCCCTCCCAAGCTAGTCTCCCTCAGGATTGGTAGGTCCCTCTCTGCAGTCCTGTGTGCTCGGCCTGGGCTAAGTCACACCATGGGGGCAACTGATGGTGTAGGAAGTGGCCCTTCTTCCAGAAGAGCACTGTCCACTGCGGCAATACTGTGAGCCCTGAAATACTTCCTCCGCCTTGTCACGGCCCTGAACTGATGGCTGGCTTGGGCAGAACAGACTGTGCACAGTAGAAATAGGAACAGGGGAGGAAGAAGAGCATTATTGCCTTTTGAGGAGTTCAGGGAGAGCTTCCTGGAAGAGGTGGAGTTTGAGCAGGGCCTTGAGGGATGGATAGGTGTATCCTAGAGGAAGGGTGGGGAGGCCATCCTGGCTGAGGAAACCCTGCAGACAGAAGCATCTAGGAAGGAGCGGGAGTGAGACGTGCAGGTGGCAGGCTGCCCCTCCAGGCCGTTCCAGAGCCCTTCTAGCACGGAAGCATCACCATGGATCTCTCTCTCTCTTTTCTTTTTTTTAATGCTTACATATTTTATTTATTCTTCTTAAATGCATTAGCTAGTACCTTCAGTACAACGTTGATAAATTAATAAAAATATGATAAAATTAAATGACCATTTATGATGATTATAAAACATCCCTGAGCATACAAGGAATATAACAGAACTCCCTTAATCTTGTAAAGGACATCTATTAGATATCACCAGGGATCTCTTTATCCCATCTGCTGCATCTCTGATTCCCTTCTCATCTCCAAAGCACTCATCGAAGCGACGTTCCCGCTCTTCCTTCTGCGTCCCCGGCCCCACCCCTTAGCTTTGCCCTGGGTTCCCCCACCTAGTCTGTTCTCCCGCCGGCATTGATGAGATCCTACCCTCGCGTCCAGACCCAGATCCCACCTTGTGTGTTAAGCTTCCCCGGTTTCTCTCAGCCCTCCCTCCACGCCAGGCACCACTCCCTCTTTGCCTCCCTGAAGCCATTTGCAAACCTCCCTTAGTGATCATTCTGCAAACACTGGTCGGGCCTCCAGCTTGCTGGGTGTTGGGGGTCCGTGTCTGCCATCTGCAGAAGGTCACAGTCAGGGGACAGGCCGACACACCAACCAGTCCCCGCACCGTGTCACCAGGCCCGGTTCACAGCGGGGTGCAGACCTGGTGTCTGAGGAACGGCTCAGATGAAGCCCCAGTCTCCTCTCCCAGCACCTCTGAAGTGTTGTCCCCTTCGTGCCACAGCCAGGCGGTGGCAGGGGACGCCCGGGTCCCAGGAGCAATGAACAGGCCCCTCTTACTTGGGTGTGTCCCTGTCCTTTCCTGAAGTATTGGTTCACTTGGGTTTCAGCAGGGCCTTTATTTGGAGAGTCCGGCTTCCTGGTATGAAGTGGAAAACAGAGCAGAGTCAGGCCTGCTGGCCTCAGTGGCCACGCTGTCCGTCCGAAATGAGATCGTGTTTCTGTTTCCCCACAGGCGCTGGGAACTGAGCTATGTGCGGAAACACGATTCATAAATCGATGAACTTTATTTCCACCGTTCCCAGGCTTTAATTTCCAGAAACAAAATGTCAGTGTTATGGCTGAAATTCTCTTAGTTTTAGGAAACCCATCATAACCCAGAAATGTTTATGCATAGTTCATATATTATATGACAAGAGTGGCTTGGAGAGTAATGGAGGGTCATGGGACTGTGGTTGCATGGAAACAAGACGATCTGAGTGTGGTGGCCCGTTATTTATATTATCCAGATCCCAAATCCAGCCCTTACACTCCCACACACACGCCCGGCCCAGGAAGCACGGAGGGAGCCCTGGTTCTTCTGGAAGCCGAGGCTGCGGGTGACCTGCCGCCAGCTGTGCCAGGGTCTGTCACTCAGAGAGCCCTGCACGCGCGTGCCGGTGGGTGTGTGAGTGTTGTGAGGTGTGTGGCTGTGTGCGTTTGTGAGAATGTGGTGTGCACACACACATGGCTGAGGCAGGAGGGTGGCTCTGGTCCTCTACTGCTTCCTGCCAGTGTGACCTTTCACCTCGGTCTCCTCACCTGTAACCGGCAGGGGGTGTGTGTGTGTGTGCTAACGTCAACCTCAAAGGTCACCGAGGGTACCGTGATATCTGGGTATAAAGAGCAGAGGAGAAGCGCTCCCCTAACTGCAGGGGATTCTGGAAGCTTCCTGGGAGCTGCGGTGTGTTAGGTCTGAGCAGGGTCCTTGAGCCTTTCCAAAGGCCCATGGATTCTGGGGTTACTCAGGCACTGGGGACGCCTTTGCCCGCCTCTTTTCTTACGCCCCTCGATTTTCGGGAAGCAGCTCTGTGTGCAAACGGCCAGGCTGGGAAGGCGAGCCTTGCTATCACCTCTGCTCCTGGCGTGACACCGACTTTGGGGGAAAAGACCCTCCAGCGCGATATTTATAGCCTCGTTTTTTAGCAGAACATCAGTTTTATCCCATCTTTTTACACGATGCCTCTAAATGAACAATCCGCGTTTGCTCAGTTCATTGCTCAGCCTAATTGGATGCCCTTTGTAAGGAGGGGAGCCAGCAGTCACTTCTAGAAACAGCTCCGAGAATTGCTTCTCGGGAGCCCGGGTGTCTGCAGCCCGGGGTGCCCGCCAGCTTCCCTCCCGGGGCCCTGGGCAGGTGGCGGTGAAGCTGGGGATGCCTGGCCAGGGCCCCTCTCCAGGTGCAGAGCCCACAGTTCATCTGCCTCTGCTGGGGTCCCCTTTTCAGACCCCAAACAAGGTTTTCAAGTGGTAGAAACTGACTGAGGGACTAAGGACCCGAACTGGGATCATTTTGACTTAGTTTTCGCTCTCACTTAACAGAACGCGAGTCTGCCTTCCTCAGTGGAGATGTGTGTCACGGCCCCTTTCAGGGAGGACAGAGCCTGACCCAGACGATGGCTTCTGTCCATGCTTGCAGCTGTCCCCTCCCCGTGCCCCTGCCTTTGGTATAGAGTCTCTTTGGGCTGCAGACCCAGCACACTCAGACTGAACACTTCAGAAACAGGACGGGGCGAGAACCCATCTTGGCCTCTGGCAACAGTGCTCGGGACACGGTGACTGATGCACCGAGGTTCCCTCTCACCCAGATACAGGCCTATCCCTTGGAGCCAGAGGCCCGGCAGGTGCAGCCAGCTGGGGTACATGTGGGAGAGGGTCAGAGACCCCTCCCTGTTCACCACAAGCTGTCCAGGAGCACAGCTGGAAAGCCAAACAAGTCATAAGGGAAGTGGACCCCGAGTCTCTTCTTCTGCAGCAGGCTGGAGAGAGAAGCAGGCAGAGAGGCGGGAAACTTCCAGGTCACCGGGCTGCGTCTCACCAGCCCCAAGGGCCTCACACTTGGCGACTGGGGAGGAGTCGCTGCACTGACGGTAGAAACGCACACACAGCAGCCGTGGAAAGTCTCTCCTCTAAGACGCATCAGCGGCTAAGTGCTTGCCTCATGCATGGGCATGGCTTTCCGTTTTGATTTACTGTTAATTGGGGGAGTCTGGTTTCCCCTTGAAAAACACGGAATGTGCATTTTTAAATAATTGCAATCACAATCTTGCCCTGATAAGGCCTTTCTGGTTTCCTGGATATTGGGCAGCAGTAGTTTGGGGTCAGGAGATAGTCACCCTGCAAAACGTTTTCTCACATGTTCTTTCAGCCGCTTCCCCCAGACGCTTGTCAAGAGCAGGATGGTGCTGCTTCCCCATCCACAGATTTCTTTATCATCTTTAAAGCTGCCTGGGGTCCGATGGAGGGAGATGGGGGCCTGCGGGTCTGGCCGGGACAGGGGGCTTTGGTTGGACCACAGGGCAGTGTCAAGAGCCTGCCTTGCTGGTGCCTTTCCGCTATGATCTGCTCTAGTTGGAGTAAACAGGGAGAGAGACAGTCAGGAGGTGAGGGCACATCTGTGTTCTGTGAAAGCTGATCCAGAACTCCTCCCGCAGTGGGGTCTGCCTTCCCTTCCATCTTGCAGTTGCAATTGATAAAACGGGTTAAGGAGGCATCCTCCTGATGAGGCCCACGGTGTGGGAACCCGTCCAGGGGCCTGGAGGTGAACTGAGACAGGATGCACGACTGTTAATGCATTATGTAAATGGGGCTCTGCGAATCAGGAAGATGTCAATAGCAGGGGCTGCGGGTTTTCAGGCTGAATGGTTTGGGGGAGTAAAGTGAGACAGAAGAACCCATATTTTTAAACGTGAATGCAGGGAGAGGAAACAGATAAAGAAAAGAATTTTTTTTTTTTTTTTTTTTTTTTTTTTGCATTTTGCCTTACAAGGTAATTTGGAACAAACAAACAAACAAACAAAAACACTTTGAAAAGTTGCCAGCACCGAACCAGTGAGATTTCAGAAGCTAGAGTCCTACTCTGGTTTCAAATCAGGTACTTAATGGTCCTTTCCCATCATTCAGCACGGAGACATATCCCCAGAATGTCTCCAAAACTTGATATCGTTCTCCATTTAAAGGAGAAAAAGTGTCGTGAACAGCCTGAGCCTGCTTTCCCTGGCCGCGACAAATTCTCACGAAACCAGCGCACGGGAGCTGGATTTCCAAAGCTGTTTTCGGAGGGGCTGTGTGTGCCCATGGCAGTGGCAGGGAGCCGCCCCTGATGTGGGCTTCTGGATGGGGGCATGGGGGGAGCTGGATACAAATTGGATTCAAATATAATTGATATTTAAGTCTCTCTCTGGAAACTTAAACGTTGATAGTTTACATCTCTGCTTAATAGCATATTAAATCATATTATAACTCTTAACAACTGTTTAATCTTTTCATTGTTGAAAAATGAGGTAGTTGATCTAAGCCATGTCAGAATATGCCAGGAAAAACTTATTTCAATGTACCACCCTTCACCATGGCATCCAGAGGATTCGAGGGACCCATATGTATTCTAGGGGGGCCTGCCTCTATTACACTCGGGTCTCACCCTGAATGGGGTCAGAGAGGAGGAATCCTCAGGGGGTGGGGACTGCAGGAGACCGGCGAGGGGGTGGGTGAGAAAGGCTGGAGCCTGGGATTTGGCCCTTAGGCTATGGTGTTGCCGCCATCTAGGATTTTGGCTCCTAATGGGGCGTTGTTGAAAACATGCTTTTCTGGCTGACAGCATGTTCTATGATCTTTCCCTGTGTTCAGCAAGGTTGTTTGTGCACCATCATAATTAGAGTACTCATGGCTGGGAGAGAGAGGGAGAGGGAGAGAGCGAACAAGAAGAAGAAGGCGAGAGAGAGAGAGAGAGGGAGAAAGTGCTCTGTTCTTCCAAAAACAAGTATGCCTTCTCCTTGGGAATGACACCAAAGAATACCTTCTAAATGAAGTATGTTTCCTTTCAGAGATTACAGCATCAGTTGATCAAAGTCCCCTGGAAATAACTTTTGGCAACTCTGAAGTTCTCTGTAACTCTTCTTTGCCTTGAGCAGGGCGGCCCTAGGCTGGGAACAGCAGCTGTCTTGCCTTTGGAGGCCAAGGAGCCCAGAGTGGGGACAGAAGACAGGTGTGCTGTGCGTGTCTGCTGACTGCCTTGCAAACCCTTGCGGCCTCACATTGGTTTGGGGTTGGTTTGGTTGGAAATGGTTTCGTTTCTCCGGAAAATTGATTGTGGTGCACAGGCTGGCTCTCTCTGTCCCAGTAATGCAATACAGGCATCTTCTAAACTTAAACAAGGCTTTGGCAATCCTGGTGAAATGTATTGTCGTCGGCTCTGTGTCCTGACGTCCTCTGTAGAGTTGAGGAATGTTTGGACCTCGGCCCCTGAGCCCTTTCTGGTTTAAGTTTAATGAAAGTACAGGCAATCCAAACGTCTACCTGGCAGCGGGGAAGAGACCCTTCACGTTAATTATTGCTAAGCTCAACTGTCTCCTTCCAAGCCCTATATACAGTCCTACACATTTGTATACATTTTATATGGTCTATTTCCATTATAAATTGCCCATAAATTAAATACAGATTTTCCTGGGAACATCTTAAAAAAAGGGAAAGGATCCGAGTGATTCATGTTTCTGGTATTGGAGGTGACGTGGATGCGGGGGGAGGGCGGGCCCGTGTGCGGACTCCCCAACATGGAGGTCACGCGTCTGGGTTAAGGCAACCTGAGTTGCGTGTGAACGGATACGCAGTGTGCCTTTTCTCCATCTTTCATGTTGTGAGCTGCACATCGTGATTTAAAGAAGGATGGAGACTGATTGATTGACCTAGACAGGCTGGAGGGTGTCCAGGAGGGTGACAGGACAGTGAGAGATGTGAGCTCCCTTCTCTTCTCCAAGGAGAGGGCTGTGTTGGTTGTGTTGGTCGCTAGGAGAGCGTCCTCAGCACGGTGTGGCACTGCCTTGAGGAGTCATCTTCACTGTGAGGTGTGTTGCCAGCATCATCTGTTGCAAATAATAAAGTACTAATGTACGTTATAAAAGAAATGAGAGCAGATTCAAGGTCCATCTCTGAGACGTCCTTCTCATTCCCCTGCGTTCCCATTTCCTTGTTGAGTGGAGAGCTAAGGGTGGAGCTTTCCTCAGACTCCGCAGAATCGTGCCTGTCCTGAAGCCCATCTGTGCCCCAGCCTTTGCTGCCTCAGGGCCTTTGCAGCTACCACTCCCCCTGCATGACTTGCTTGCTCCCTCCCCCCTTTTAGGTCCTTACTCCATGTGGCCTTCTTGACCACTCTATCTAAAACCTCACCCTGAGTACTAACCCCCCCTCCCTGCTTTATTTTTCTCCTTATCTCCATTTGACGTACTGTGTGTTTTATTTATTATTATTATAAGCAATAGTGTAATAAATATAGGGTCTGTGAGGCAGGAGTTTTTGTCTTTTTCATGCTCTCTTCTGCTCCAGTGCCCGGCACCTAGTAGATGCTCAGTAAAATGTGTTGCACGAACGCATGCGTGAATGTCCGTGAGGCACATTTGGAGGCCAGCAGTTACCTGTTATGGAGGAAGAAAATGTGGCAAAAATCCGCCATAAGAGCGTAGACGTGAGCTGGTTAGCAGAAATTACAAAAAGGCAGTTTCTAGTCTAATAAAAAAATAAAAATAAACTTTCAAAAAATACAAATTTGAACCAAGGGATGAGCAGACTTCTATGGGTGTGAATCCCCTTGGTGGAAGTATTTAAGGTGAGTGAGGATGGCTGCTGAGAGGACCCTGTCCTGGGGTGGGGAGAAGTTTACCGTCACAGATGACTTTCTCCTCCTCTCTGCCATTCTGTTTAAGGACGTAAAGCGTTCTATCCTGGGCTCTCCTAACATCCAGTACCCTAGACTTCTGGGTGCTTTTGGGGGTTCAGATGATTCTGGGACTCGTCCCAGATCACACAGCTCTGGCTGGGCCAGGCCCAGATGGCGCAGGCTTCTTGCTCAGAATGTGAGCCCCCCGGACACTGTCATCCTGCCACAGCTGGGGTGGGCCCTGCACGTCCAGCAGGTGGCCTGGCCCTGGTGGTCTCTGGCTGCCTTCCTCATGGCCTGCAGGACTTTTACCTCAGGGCCCAATGGTACTGCAAGTTTATTTGTCCCCAGATGAGGTACTCATTCACTTATTCTTCGTTCAAGCCCCCAGTCTGTGTTTTACCCTCCCCTGGAGTCTGCTCTGAAAGGTTAGGGCCCCCATCCCCCGGGTGCCAGGCTGGACAATTCCTCCTTCTTGCTCCCCATGTCCCTCCAGCCCCAGCTCAGACCGTCTCAGTGTGAGCCGCGCACGGGGACGTGATGGAGCCAGCTCCACGAGGAGCTGGGGCTGCCGAGCCGAGAGCAGAGGGGCCCGTTGGTGGATGAGGTGTTGGACGCCAGACTCCACACGGGCACAGGAGGGACCAGAAACCAGCTTCAGTCCCATCTTTCTTTAGGGTAGGCCGTGCGTCCGGGTCTGTGTGGGGCTCAGGAATTAGACAGGAGGCACCTTGAACCTCCCAGCTCCAGAAAGGGTAGCAAATGCCATCCCGAAGGACCGGTCACCTCAGGTGGTCAGAGGGCCTGGGCTCCATTACAGACCAGCGGAGTGACCCTGGACAAGCCACTTGATCTCTCTTCCTGCAGTTTCTGTATCTGTAGAGGGGACTGGATTCTACTCATGAGATGATTATTTCAATGTCAGATGGGGGTTTTTCTTTTCATTGTGTAAATTTCTGCGCTATTTGACTTTTTAACTCTATACAGTCATCGCCTTGATTTTAATAATGAAAGAGATATCTGGAAAAAAATTATGAAACTCCACATGAGTATGCTGTAGATCCTGGGGGCAGCGATGGGGGTAAATAGCCCTGGGGTCCCTGTGCTTCTGTCCACGTCCTTATTCTGAGGCCATGACACCCGGGCCTTCACAGGACTGAAATAGCCCCCTTGGGTTGGGGCTGGAAGCACGTGCATGAGGGGATGTCCCCTGTTCCAGCCTGGGGCCCGTGGCACTGTTGGGGAAGGACCAGGAGATCCTATGCTTTATGGCCCTGGGTGAGGGATGAAGTCTTCCTCACTTGGGCTTCATAAATTATTCTGTGGGGTCCATTAGAGCTCGGTGGGGAGCAAGAGAGAGATTTTATGGGTGATTTACACATGGCCTTTGTCCGAGATCCCACACATTGCCAGCTGGACGGCAGCTTCTGGCTGATTCCACGGCAAAGCCCCTGCCTGGGGTGCCCCCATGGTGTGAAATCACACCACACGACCTGTGGCTGGAGCAGAGGGGCCCCGGGACCCCGCAAGGAGGTTGGCTCCAGAAAAGCTGGGAGGGAGGTAAAGTCATGCAGCCCTGTCTCCCCGTCTGCTCTTAGGGGGACTTGGAACTCAGTCCCCAAGGCTAGCGTGACTTGTCCCACTCGAGGAAGAGTGCTCTCAGGAACAATCATGATCTTGGAGACAGCAGTGCCTCTGAGATCATATAACCCAGTTTTGGATTTTACTGTGGAAGAAATAAGCTGGGAGAGAGAGAGGGGAGCCGTGCCGGGGGTCGTGAAGTAGGTTGGCTTTGGGGCTGAGACTAGACCTCTTTCCCCACCTCAGGTCGCAGCTTTGGACCAAAGAGAGGGGGAGCGAGGGCTGGGAATGTGCCCTGAGCTTGTGGGGATGTGGTCCTTCTGGGTGGGCAAGGTTCCTGAGCCCTTGGGTGCCGTCCCAGCCTGTGACTTCCTCCCCCCGCCCCCGGCATTGAGCCCGCTGTCACTGAGGTGTCCTAGTGCCTCCCCTGAGGCTGCCCAGTGCTGCCCAGGGGTTGCCAGAGAGCTCAGCCCTGGCGGCCTCTTTCCTGGCCTGGCCGTGTGACAGTGTCTCATCCGCCTTCACTCTGTTGATGGCGGCAGCCCCTGGGAGGTGGCGGGTCTGAACCTCACGCCTGCACCTCCGGGGCCTCCACGGGGCTGAGCTCACGGCTTCAGCTCCCCCAGCATCCCGTCTGACACGGGGCGCAGGGGGAGGCCTGGCCTCGGGGGGTGCATGTGTGCTATTCCCTGGCTGTGTGTCCCATTGGGCTCCTCCAGGAGCTGCTGCTTTTCCTGGGGGTGTTTTAGGAACAGGGTGCTGTGACTCAGCCGCAGTGGCTCGGAGACCCTGTGTGAGGCTCTCGCCCCTGCCTGTACCTCTGTCTTGTGGCCTCCCCACTCTATGGGTGTCCGTGCTTAGAAGGGCCTCACACCATCACCATCTTGAAACTCTTCCTAACTTTTGAACAAGAGGACTCATATTTCAGTTCCCACTGGGCCCCCTGAATCATGTAGCTGCTCATGTCTCCACCCCCAGGTAGTCTCTCCCACCCCTCACGCAGCTCTGATGGATGGCCGGGGAGGGCTGGGGAGGGGGCAGAGCAGAGGGCATTTCCAGGTGGTGGGGGATAGCTGCTGGCTGAGATGGGACAGGGCGGGATTGACCTCCAGAGACCGTGAACTTGGCAAAGTTCCCCTTGGCAGCCCCCAGGCCCTGCTTCCTGTGGCTTTTCTCCCTATGTTCTCCATTCTCTCTCCATCCTGCTGATTTCTGACCCTCCCCCCAAAACTCCTGTTTTGGGGACAGGTTTTATGGGGTTGGCCACTGTAGTAGTCAGGCTAGGTTAGGTTAGCTTGCAAATTAACCTGGATGGGCTTCCCTGGTGGCGCAGTGGTTGAGGGTCCGCCTGCCGATGCAGGGGACGCGGGTTCGTGCCCCGGTCCGGGAAGATCCCACATGCCGCGGAGCGGCTGGGCCCGTGAGCCATGGCCGCTGAGCCTGCGCGTCCGGAGCCTGCGCTCCGCAACGGGAGAGGCCACAACGGTGAGAGGCCCGCGTACGGCAAAAAACAAAAAAAAACAAACAAACAAGTATAACCAGTGTGAATTTGATCCATGTCATTTGGGTGTAAGAAATGTCACATTTATTTTTCTAAATCAAACATGGCTCAGTCCCCAGCCTCCCGGCCGCTGGACATCCAACCTCTCTCCTTATTTGTGTCCCACTGCACCACCCCCATGCCCGACCCGTTCCTGCTCTTCTCTCTTCCTTCACTTCTGCAAGAATGAGCGAGGACGGGCTGTGGTCTCCTTTTGGCCATTTCTCCTTACCAGGGGTTGTGTGGTCCATTCAGGGCAGTGAATTCCCCTGGTGCCACACTCAGAATGGGGGCCCCACTGTAGCTCAGGACGTAGTGACTCTCAGTGCCTGGTGTCGTGAAGCAGACCCCGCAGGCTTTAGCTAAGTTCATCCTGTCCTGCCTTCCCGAGCCTCCCCATCCCAGACCACTGGTCTGAACCCCTAATCTGTGGAACATGCTGGCTCCCGGCCTGATGGCCACCACCTGAGTGGGGTGCCTGCCTGCCTGTCTATCTCTGCCGACAGAGGCACTAGCCTTCAGCCACAATATAGCCAGAAGATTTAAGTGTGAGTTACCTCATTTTGTTTGCATTTACATGGCCAAAGCCCATTGCAGACAAAACACCAATAAAAGTCCAGGTCTGGAGAAACACAGGGACATAGAGCAGATGAAGTAGGTTGATCTCATGGCCCAAAACTTGTGTCTTTTCTCCCCCCCTTTTTTGGCAAAAGAGAAAATGAAATAAGTTTAAAAACAATGTACAGTCTACATTTGATGGCTGTAGAATGCGTATGGCCTTCAGCTGCTTCCAGCAAATTATTCATGATCTATTTGCGCATTAGCTAGACGCTGACACCATGTCTCCTCCTGACACTGACTCAGCCCCGCTGGGGCCCTGCCTGGGGCCTTCTCGTCTGGGGCTTTGAAAGATTCCATACCTGAGCCAGGTAAATCCCTAGGATTGTCTCTCTGCTCAAGTTCACGGACAGGCTCAGGAAAGTGAAGCATTTACGGGGCCTTGTGATGGCCCTGAAACTGGGCCTGATGATGTGGAGGCCATCAATCTGACCTGGGAACAATCTAGCCCGTGTACCTGCCCAGGTCCCAGGTGCTCTGTCCAAGCCTGGATTGTGTGTGGTTTCTGTCCAGGGAACAAAACCCATCCATTTGCATTTCTTATGATCCACAATTAGAGAGTAATTGCCCCTCACCTCTCACTTTCAATATTCCTATGTAGTGCCTTTTCCCTTAAAGTAGCGCTTTAAGGGAAGTTTGGTGAATTGCATGAAAAGAACTTTGGCTGGACACTCAGGAGATCATCACATCCCATTCGGTGGCCTTTGCCAATTCCATTCTCTCTTTGGGCCTTGGTTTTATTTTCTCCTGTAAAAAGCAAGAAGTATCCCAAAAAAAAAATATTTTTAAGGATCCATGAGAGCCTTTCTCCACACATAGAATAGATAAGCTCGGAATTACTCTTTTAAGGTGGGGTGGAGGGCAGCAGGGCCCTACCTTGCCCCTTCAGCTTGCTCCCCAGCGCCCCTTAGAGGACCTGTGCACCCCGGGGCTCCTTCAAGCATAGTTTGAAAACCACCAGGGTGGGTCACCTGTAAGGACATGGTGATAGATGACATTCTGATTCTTACCCCATCCCTACCTTGACAAAACAAAATAAAACCAAATGGCTACAGAGTGTCCATAAGCCCCAAGAATTAAGGCAGAGCTGAGGGGTCCTGTGTCTTCATGAGAGCTTCCTCTTTCTCCTCTGCGGTTTGAAGCATTCTTTGTGGACCACTGGGCTCCCTCCACTCCCTGGGCTTGGACTATACTGGACCCCAGTGTCCCTTCTCTCTCACCACCCCTGGCACATCTTAGTGGCAAGTCTTAGAATCCAGAGAGGAGAGATGGCCCATTTTGGCTATGACAAGTTCCTGGACAAAGTGACTTTCTTTGTCCTGGGAAATCAGCCTTTCTCCTCCCCATTTAGCCTGGTGAGGACCAGCCTAGGGGAATCTCTGCTTGTTAATGGCGAGGAGACTAAGCAGACAGAGTGTGTGTCTTGGGAGGCTCAGTCTGGAATGCTTCCCTGCAGGCGCCAATCACAGGGAGCCCCGCAGTGGGCGGCCTAGTTCTCTCACTGGGTCCGTGCAGTAGATCCTGCTCTGCTAGGCTCACGTGGCAAATGAGTTTCCAATTTCTGGGTTGGGGAGGGAGGCCCGGCGTTTTAGCTTGGCCTTTCCTGGCTGGGGAGCTGCAGCTAAGTTGGTGGACATACCTGGCCTAGGAGGTATCCTTTTGAGCCCCCTAAAAGCAACCAGCTTCTCACTATGTGATGTTTGGGGTTGTCCATCAGTGTCCTGAAAGTCTGATGGAGCTAGACTCGAATCCTCTGATGCCTGGAAGACCTCTCTGGGGAGGACCTCAAAGCCACCTCCTTCCTCTCTTACCCACTGGAGAAATTCCTAGTATGATCTTTGGCGGATGGTCCTCCTCTGCTAGGATTCATCCTGGAGTCATCATGTTTTGAGAGGGCCCATTATACTTCGAGTTGAGAAGATAGATAGGAAGCATCTCGTAATGCTTTTTATATTGAAAAGTGGTATAGGCGTGGCAGGTACGATACTCCTCTGACCTCCCAACAGCCTGTAGCGGCCCTGGGTCCTGGCTCTGCCTTCTGGGGCCATGAAGCTTGTGTGCTCCTCCAGCTCAGGGAAGCCCTGCAGGATCCACAGATGGCAAGGGCGCTGCCCAGGTCCTCAGCCACATGTGGGGCTGTGCGACGCTATGAATCAGGAGTCTCTCCTTCTCAGGGAGGGCCACCAAGGCCACCAAACGAGGAGGGGTCTCCCCTCTTGGTACTGCTATTGTGAGGGATTGGAGCACAAGGGGAAGGGTGATGCCAGCTTTGAGCTCTAACTGGAAGGAGGGGGTCTTCCTGGAATCTTGAGCTCCAGCTGCCCTTGACCCTGGGAGGGGCTGAGCCGATGTGCTCCCATCCACTGCGGCAGCCGTCTCAGTTTGGGCCAGGTCTCCAAAGCATCATCCGATCAAATGGTCAGGAAGCAGCCAAGGCTGTGCTCAGAGTGGTGGAAGAATGAGGAAGCGGGAAGGGGCAGAGCTCCACATTTACGAAGCATCTACTACGTGCTGGATTCTTCCACTTAGTGTCCTGTTTAGTGCTCACCTAACTCCGTGGGCTAGTGGTGCTCTTACTTCCCCAGCAAGGATGCTCGTTCTGGAGAAGCTGGTGTAGGTCCTTGGCCACAGTGGGATTTGGGTTGAACTCAGGACCTCTTATCTCCAGAGCCTGTGTTCTCAGTTGCTGGACCAGGCTGGTTTCACGGCCCAGCCCTGCACTGCTTTGGACAGGACTGTCTTCTCCTCTGGCCTCAGTTTCCCATCTGGAAAACGAGGTATTGGCTTATATCCCCTTCCAGAGCCATCATCTGTGATCATCTGTGAAGACCAACAACGCTGGAGTTTTCCCAAAACTGAGCATAGCTTGGAGGTGTTCAGGGAAGCATCAAAGCCATCTGACTGGACAGCATCATGTTCTAGAACTTCCTGGTCTGGGGAATAGAACAGCCAGTTGCTGAGTTTGACTCTTTCCTCTGTCACCATCGGTGTGTTTCCCGATCATAAAACGTGTCCCCTCCCTAAGCTGGGGGTAGGGGACCTTGTCCTTTGGGAACGCCCAGGCTGGCTCATCCTTTGCACACACAGTGGGTCTCCTGGTTGGTTGTAGACTGAGCCCCAGAGAGCTCGGAAGTCCTCCACCAGCCAGGCTGGGCCCCAGGACAGATCTGATGAGCTTATTTGCAGCCTGTGCAAAAGCGTGTGAAGGCTGGGCATCTGGGGTACAGGCACCCCTGGCTGGGAAAGGAGACATGCTCAGGCCAGGCTCTGCTTAGAAGTCAGGAAACATGGCCCCTGATTGGCTCTCGGGAAAGGACGGTCTAGTAAGGATCCTTTGGTGGGAAAATGCGTCTTGGTGCTAGACTGTGGCTGGGTTTATGCCTTTGCTGGCTTTAGGATAATGCTTAGAAAAAGCCACCAGGTGAGCTGTGTGGTGCCCCCTTCTCTGACTTCCCAGAGATCATCCCTAACCTCCAACGGCCAACTCCAGAAGGAACTTGCTCTTCGTCTCTGTGTGTCTGAGGGCTTTGGTGTTTGTACATGTTTGCACATGTTTGTTGCCACAGACACACACCTGGGGCACAGGTGCCAGCTGCAAGGCTCCGTCACAGCGCAGGGCCTCAATGAAGAGACTGTGTCCTGCAGGCGGTTGTGGAGAGCAGATGCGCTATTCCTACTCTTCACCCAGATTGGGGAGTGAACTCCTGGCATAGCTAAAATGGCTTTTCCTGAAGACGGACTCTTTGGGAGTCTGTGTGTGTGTGTGTCTGTAGCAAGAGTGTGTGCACAGGTTCAACCACCAGTTCACAGGGAGCTTGGGAGTCAGTGGTGTCCCAGCCACAGGCAAGGACAGAGCTCACTGGGCGTGTCTCGCCAGCAGGCAGGGACTGTGGTACTTGTATGTGAGTGTGAACCAGTGCGGGGGGAGGGGCTGACACCCACAGGAGGCTGGTTGTGTGTGGTACTGTCCACGTTGTCATTCATACCCATGGTCACGTGTCCATCACACCGATGTCCAGTCCCAAGGCTTGCATTCTGACTTTGACTTCTTGAACCATTTGTCCCTGTGTGATCTCTGTCACACGTGATCCTCTGCAGAGCTTTCTTCTGGCTCCGTGGGGGGATGTTATCCAGCAGAAGCAGCTTCCTGGGAGGCTGCACAAGGCTCCTGCTTCAGGGCCTCTCTCCTGGCCACCGGCCAGGCCCGGGACCGAGGGGAAGGGGCTTTGAAAAGGCACTTGCCTGTTGGCCGTTCAATACGCCTGAAAGGATACCAGCCTGATGAGTGAAGTTGTAATAAATCAAGACCATGTGGCTGGCTCCCCCATGAGATTCTCCCAGTTAAAGAAATTGGGGGCTGGGAAACATTTTTGGCAATCAGCCCTGAAGCTTCTCTTATATCCCCTTTCCCTTTGCTCTTCATTCCCCAAATCCGAAAGAGTCATGTGGTTTATTTTTAAAACAAAAACAGCCCTGGACCCCTGTGTCTCCAGGGCCAAGACCATCTCTTCCCACCATTCAGGTCTAGTCTGGGAGCCGAATGCAGCCCCGGTGTGAAGGCTGGAGAATTTGGTATTATGAGGATTGTGGCTGCGGGAGGGGGAAGAGAGGGTACCTTTCATGCTTATAGTGGGTCAGAAGATGGGGGAAAGCCTGGCATGTGTGTGCTTGGCATCGGGAAGGGCAAACTGAAGTCCAAGAGGAGGAGGAACTGGCTTGGCCTCATCCAGGGAAGCAGTCCCAGTATGCTCCACCCTCTGGGCTCCTGCTCTCAATTCAGGCTTCTTTCTATTGAGGAGTCTGGGATTTGGAGGTTGGGTTGCGGCTCGGTTTAAAGAAGAAAAATCTTAGAGAAAGAAGTGAAAGGAGAGCTCTTAGGTTATAGAATTGGGAAAGGGAATTCTGGAAGGATGGAGAGAGAGAAAAGTTGAAACGACCAGGTTCATTTGCTTAATGAGATGTGAGAGAATTTCAGGGTCTTAGAGTCACAGGGTTGGCTGAAGTGGGTGTGAGTCAGGAAGTATTTGGATCAAGCTTGGGGCAGTAGGGCCAAGTTTCAACTCCATAAAATGGCCATTTTCTGAGTTAAGGAAGGCTGCGGTGGTCTGGGCCTCTGTTTCGTGGCAGTTTCCATCATGGGGAGCCTGGGAGCCTGGTGCTCATGTTGGGGGGATATCGGGTTGTTAAACAGATCATGCCTTTGCCCCACTGTTCAGAGATGTGCTCAAACTTGACGGTGGATTGGAAAGAACTGGCCTGAGAATTCGTGAACATCCCTGGCTCTTCCTAAGTTGTGTCCAGCTCTCCTGTAAAGGAAGTGGGCGAGCAGGGGAAGCAGCCTGGATCCCGGGGCTCAAGTTTGAGCTCTGCAACTTTCTCTCCCAGTGACCATGACGGTGGGCACATCTCTTCCCTTCCCTAGGCCTTCATTTTGTCATCAGTTGTTGAGGATGGCCCCTCTTGCCCTTGGTGGTCCCCACTGTCTTGTCTGCTCAGCTCTCCTTCCCCTGTTCTTTGATAACAGCTCTCCCTTCTCTATGGGGTGGCCTCTCCTCCATGTTAATCGAGTGGTTTTGGTGGAGGCTGCCAACCACACTCACTCTCCTCCCACCTCTGCCATGATTATAATGGAGTCAGTTGATTTATCTCACTCTTCTGGCCTCAGTCATTTGACAAGAGTGTGTTATAATAGAACATGACCAGAACTGTTCCTGAGCACATGTGAGGCACCCATTGGGGAAACTGCCGCCATGAAATAACTGAGGGAGTCTTGGGAGGGTGGTGCTGAGTCCCTGTACAGTAGGTGGAAACTAATGTGACCAGACGTCTGCCATGGACTGGTGAGACCTGAGATGGGTTGAGTTACAATAGGATTATATCCATTTGGTGCTTTTGTTTACCAGGGACAGAAATCCCAATCCAAACTACCTTAGGCAGAAAGAGAACTTATCAGCTCACTTATCTGAAAAGAGCAGAGGTCTTGTAAAAAAAATATCTTAAGAAAAATTTTGGACTTTATTTCAAGACTGATGTGAAGACATTTAAACGGCAGAATGATGTGATCCAGTTTGTGTTTTAGAAGGTCTGGACATGGACTGGAGGGGCCATACCAGAGGCAGGAGATCAGGTAGGGAGGCTTTTGCTTAGATGCTTCTGGGTGATGGCAGCATGAGCTGAAGTAAGGGTAGTGTTGGTGGAGAGAAGTGTATAGATGCTGGACAGTGAAGTGGGAGCATGGAGTGAGTCCGTTTTAGGTTTTGTTTGGGTTAGAGATGAGTCAAAGGTGGATGCTCGGATTCTGATTCAGGGAACTAGGTAGGTGCAGCCCCTAATCACTGAGATAAGAATCATCACAGCAGGACCATGTTGAGGAATGGAGACATGATGAGTATCTGGGTAGGACACCCAAGTGAAGAGTTGGCTAGTGTAGCCTTATATTCTGGAGGGAGATCATGATAGGAGATTTGAGAATTATCAACATGTAAATTAATTTCAGCCATGGGATGGTTGATATAGGTTAGAGAGAGAGGTCCAGTGAAAAGAGAAAAGTTTTAAGATGTTTTCAGTCCTTTCAGGACCACAGAATTTAAGGGCTGGGCAAGGGTCACAAAGGTAGGAGGAAAAAGAGGTGGTGTCATGGGTACCAAAGTTACTGAGTATTTCAAGAAGAAAGGAGTGGTCAGTTCTGTCAATTATGAATCAAGTCTCAGAAATTCCACTTTCATTTAGCAATTAGTAAGAATATTTTTGAAGAAGTGGTGGTGGCAGAAATTAAGTTGGATGAGCTAAGGAGTAAACGGGGACGGAGGAATGAAGATAATCCTCTTAAGAAGCCTGCCTAAGTATCCAGGAGCATCCTTATCACCAAGACTGTGATCTTGAAAAATCATTTCCCATTAAAACAAATCAAGGCTTCTTGGATAAATGGCTAATTCTGGGTCTGGGATAGAGAATATAAAAGATAAGCCTGGAACATCTTGTCATACCAGATAGCAAGGGAGCTATCAAAGACTGCTAAAGCTGTGTCAAAGGGACACAGGAGCCATTTTGAAGAGCCTTCCACTGGCAAAAGAGAGGAATCCATGAGTTCATAATAATACTTAAAACGCCCCCAAAACTACTTGTCACCTTGAGAGGATGTTATGGAACAAATTTATTATCTTAACAACTGGGTAAAGATAAGGAAATAATTAAACATTTATCCTGTCTGTCCCATATCAGCGATACCACCATGTAACCAAGTTGTAAAAGAGGAGATGCATCTTTTACAGAAGAATTTCAGCTACAAAAGGAAATGATAGAATTAGGGTCTAGACATTGTGCATCAATGATTGCTAACATTTAAAAAGAAAGACAGGGCTTTCCTGGTGGCCTGCTAAGGCAGGGGACACGGGTTCAAGCCTGCTAATGCAGGGGACATGGGTTCGAGCCCTGGTCTGGGAAGATCTCACATGCCGCGGAGCGGCTGGGCCCGTGAGCCATGGCCACTGAGCCTGTGCGTCCGGAGCCTGTACTCCGCAATGGGAGAGGCCACAACAGTGAGAGGCCCGCGTACCACAAAAAAAAAAAAAAAAAAAAAACACGCAATAAAGTGTGTTTGACTATGAAAGTCAAAATGGTGATTATGTTTTGGGAAAGGGGAAATTATGACTGACATGGAGCACCTGGATGGCTTCTGGGATGGCTAGAAAAATACCATTTCTTGAACATCTTGGCAAATTTATTTACTTTGTAATAATTCATTACATTATGTATTTACATTGTGTTTCTTTATCTGTGTTTTATTTTATAATAAAGAAGGTTAAACATGACTGACTATGACCAGGGAAGAGAGTCTGAGAAGGGTTGAGGTGGTACTTGGGGTTGAGGAAGGTTGTTTTATCTTTGTTTAACGTTAGGCAGACTTGAGCATGTTTAAGTATTGATGACAAGGAAGTAATAGCAAGACAGAGGATTTGGAGATGAGAGTGGGAGTGGACAGTCAATAGAAGGAGACTTCTAAGGTGTAAAGAGATTAGAGGAAGAATAGTGGAAGGCTTAGATTTGAGCAAAAGAAGGGAGTCTCCCATTTTAGTGAGAGGGAGGAGGGTAGGAGGCAGAGGGGACGATTTGTAGGTTTGATGGTAAATATCTGGCAAAATTCCTGCCCACTGGCAGCTATCTCTTCTGTGAAGGAAGCAAGGGAGTCATCTCCCTGGAGTGAGAGGTGAAAGAGCGCGGAGGCAGAGGCAGAGGTTTGAGAGTGTAGAAGATCTGAACCAGCTCTCTGGGAAGATGAGAGCAGTGTTGGGTTAGTTGGTGGCCAGACATTTATAATGACTCCAAACCTAGGGTTAAGCTAATTTCATCAGTAGGGTTTAGCTGCCTACATTTAGGCACAGGGAGTGAATCGGTCAAAATGACCCAGGGTTGCAGTTCTGTTGGGTGGATGTGGTGAAACATCGAAGGGATAAGGGTTTGATTTGAGGGTATTGTCAAAAGAGGGATTTTTCTGTTAAACCATGAAATTTCAGGTGGGTGGGGGAGGAAGTGAAGAGTAGAAGGAAGGAAGGGATAGAGGGAGAAGGGCAAAGAAATGAGGGCAGAAGGTCCCTATACGGCTGAAGAATGCACAAAGTAGGAGGAACTTATTTGTATAGCAATAGTGCATAAAAATGAGTGAGCTGAAAGAATTCAAGCCTGTGGTCGGAAACCAGGGTGACTGAACTCAAGATTTCAGAGGTGAAGGAGTCCATATGAAGACAAGGTCTAGGGAGTCACAAAAGGAATGATGGTTAAGGTGGGTGGAGGTAAAGGCCACTGTTGATTGGAAGGTCTAGAGGGTTAGAAGCAGCCCAGGTCAAGTTCAAGTGGATGCAGTATGTGTGTGCGTGTGAGCGTGTGTGGTACTGGACTGGAAATAAAACAGACAAACTTAAAAAAAAAAAAAAAGAAGAAGCAGCCCAGGTGCTGGGTGCAGATGTTGAGGTCACCTAGGGA
Organism: Physeter macrocephalus; assembly: GCF_002837175.3. Classification (NCBI taxonomy): domain Eukaryota; kingdom Metazoa; phylum Chordata; class Mammalia; order Artiodactyla; family Physeteridae; genus Physeter; species Physeter macrocephalus. The sequence goes on along the minus strand of NW_021145735.1, from coordinate 29,873 downwards.
CTTTGGTTGGTGGAGATAATTGTTCACCTGACCCTGGGGTCTTTGATGAATGAACGGTGATAGGGAGTGGTAGCGGGTAGATTACTTGAAGATATGAGTCTCCAGAGAGCTGGGATTTGCACAGAGTGAAGAAATATCTCTTTGGAAGAGCCTGAGACCAAGGAAGATGTCAGCTTCACCTCTTGATCTTGAAGATAAGCAGCTTCCTTTGGGGGTTGCAGCGGGGGAAGTGTTATTCTTAGAGGAGAACCCTGTGCACCGTGACAGTTCCCGGATGACCACAACCTTGGGACTAGACACACATATTGAATAGCAAGTCTAGCCAAGTGTGGTCAGCCCTTTGAACATCCTCCATGGATACAGTGTTCCCTGCACCTGCCGGACATCTCCTCTGTGCTCTTGCCAGTGGCCAGGCCCCCCAGAAGTCCCTGCACAATGTTCCTACATGTTTGATGTCCTTGAAAGAAGAGGGAACACATAATCATGATTTAAAAATAAACAGCAGAAGACAAAGTATTTCGGTTCTTGGCTCTACCCTGGGCTGGTGAAGTCATCTCCTTGAGCAAACCCTTGCCACGGTGCACTTGGAGGCGGTTGAGGTTTGGCAACGACTGGGCTTTGTCGATAAAAGGCTGGGCCTGTTCACAGATGACAACCTCTATTTCAACCACAGCCATGACAAGGAGGCTGGGGTAAGACCTTGAGCTGCAGAGTCCTGCCATGGGCTTTCCCCTTGCTGATCTTCCTGTCTTTTCTTCCTTTTTGGGATGGAACTGAGCAAGGCCACTAGCGACCGGAGAGGCACTTCAAGGGGTTTGCCATCCAACACAGGCCAAACATATGCTGAGTGCTTGGTGATTCCTAAGAATTATTCGAACAAATGCACAAAGGCAGAGGGCTAGGTTCCAATGCTAAGACTAAACTTCTGAAGGTACATCACCTTTAAAAAGCAGGAGCCTTGGAAGGGGATGATCATGCAGATGGCTTCCATTATGCCTCAGTGAGAGCTTTGGAAGTCAAGGGGAAGAGGCTGGGAAGGGAAAAGTATAGAGGCAAGAAGCACAGTGTCATCAGAAGACATTTAATCAATGTCTTACTGGCCCCAGAACTTAGATCATTGCTCCTGGAGGGAAGGTTGCGTTAGCTGTGGGCTATTTAGGAGGACATGGATCTGATTTAATTTAAATATTTAATCATTTAATCAGAAAACCCTATAGGTTCCTAATATGTAAGTTTTATTTAACATCTAACATTTAACAAAAGCATCTGCCCTGTGAAAATCAGATTAAGATTTAAAGCCAGATGACAAACTGGGAAAAATATTTGCAGCATTTCCAGTAGGGTTAATAGGCTCAGTATCTACAAGACCCTTAAAAAACAAAAGGAGAAAGAAAAATAAAACCCACATAGACAAATGGACAAATAGATTGAATAGGCAATTTACAAAAAGAAGAAATAAAGTGGTCAGAACATATAAAAAGATGTTCAACCCTCATAATGATGAAAAAAAGCTAATTAATGATTGAGATATCATGTTTTACCTATTAGTGAAGGTAAACAGATTGCCTGAAAAAAAGTAACAGTATTAGTTGAGATTTTGAGAGATATTTAGTTCAGAAGAGCATAAATTAGTAGAACCTGTTTATAAGGCAGTGTGACAAATATCAGAACATAAAATGCCCATATCCTTTGACCCAGCAACTGCCCTGCAACGGAGAGGCCACAACGGTGAGAGGCCCGTGTACCGCAAAAAAAAAAAAAAAAAAAAAAAAAGAAGGAGATGGTTCCAGTGAGGAAAGTTGTATTAGAAAGAACTGGAATATTCATTAATTTCTGATTAATGGAAAACTGGAAAAGCCTCTTAACAGCTGTTATTAAGGGACCAGTTAACGGAAGTATGGCTCATACTACAAAGGAAAATGATTCCCTGGTGGCACAGTGGTTGAGAGTCCGCCTGCCGACGCAGGGGACAGGGGTTCCTGCCCCGGTCCGGGAAGATGCAGTCATTACAAAAAGATAAAGTATCTTCAAATCAATTGGAAAAAAAGATATTCATGATATATTTTTGAGTGAAAAAAATAAAACAAAACCAAACCACCTCGATTATGTAACTACTCTTCTAGGTGGATCTTGCTCCAGTGTGGGCCCATCCATTGGCTCCCCAAACCATCCTGGGATGCCATGGTCCAGGAGAGCAGCCAGTTAGTGGCATTTTTAGGAAGAGTGGTGTTTCTAAAGTATGTTCTCAGAGATCCAGGGAGAGAGGGGTTGCTGGCTTTGGTATACCTGTGGAAGGTGAAGTTCAGAGGGAGGTGAGTGGTGTGAGGAAACTCTGGCCCTTGACCTAGTTCATCCATGGTGGGAGCAAGTACCAAGTGTGTCTCCTGTGTTTTAGCCCTGTGATTTTGGAAATGTAACTCTTTTAGAGGTCCTCGTAATATATGTTTGCATAGTTTGTCTTTTCTTTTAATATCAACTATTTATAAATAAGTTGTTTCAAGTGTGTCTCCTGTAGATAGCATATAATTGAGACTTACTTAAAAAATCCACTCTCTCTTGACCTTTTAATTGTAGTGTTTAATACATTGGTATTCTGTGTAATGATTGATATAGTTGGATTTAGGTATGTCATTTTGCCATTTGTTTTGTATTTGTCACATCTGTTTTAAGTTTCACTTTTCTTCCTTTCTTTCCTTCTTTTGGGTTAACTGAATATGTTTTAGCATTTTATTTTTATTTCCTATTGAATTTTTAGCTGTACATCTTGCAATATTATTTTAGTGGTTGCATTTTTAGCTTTATTGCTTTAGTGGTAGAGTTAATAATGTATGATTTCACATAAAAGGTAGGTCCCTTGCTATAGCAAACTTCTATTTATCTAGCTCCCTTTCCAGACAGAGCATAAGTAACATCTACCTTTTAAGGACAGCGTGCAGTATACTCTTGCTTCCTGATACAACTAAGCATGATTGGAATCCTGGTCTTGGGTGGTGATGGGGGAAATTCACCTGGTATACTAGCCAGTTATGATATGGCAAGTACACAAAGACTGCCAGGCCACAAAGTGGGGTCACTGGAAAATGGGGAAAATTATACGTTAGCTATATGTGAAATGTGTAGAAAATCGAGGCTGAGAAGTTCTGTGGTAGATTGAAAAAGAAATTTGGATATTCTTTCTAGAATGGTTTTGTCATTTATTTTTGGTGTCAATGATTAACAATTTACTCTATCGTTTGGTACTTAAACATTAGGAGTGGGGAACATAATCTCTGTAACAATGAGTTCAAAAACCCAAAATACATGCTTAATACAAAATAAAGAACAATTTTTTTTTCTTTCAGGAAAGTGAATGATTAATGTGTAACTTGCAAAAAGTTTGTTGATACCATCGGTGTAGTTATACCACTGACCACATGGAAACTAGAAGACACAAATGAGTCTGTTGAAGGGACTGATGCCTCTGAAAAGTTTGTAGTCAAGTCTGTGCCCAAAGAAAATCAGGATAAATAACTACAAAAGGTGTGTTTACATATCATTTCTTGACTCATTTAGACCAAATGACTGTTTTACTAAGTTAATTTTACTCAGTTTCAACTCCAAGTTTTCCTGGGCATGGATGGAAAGTGAAGTGATAGTAGTGGACGTGTTGGCTGTACTAGCAGAAGAATAACTTTTCCAAGAGTTGTATGAAGCCAGCATTATATCAGTGTCATCAGATGCTTCAAATAGAATCTCCACCAAGTTAATTTTAACACTGGTTCAACTTTTCACCCAATTTGTGGAATCAAAGTAAAGCTTTTGGAAGTTAATTCTGTCAAAGATGAAATAGCTGAAATGAATACAATTGAATTTGTCAAGAAGTTGAACATTGAAGGTTTTTCTTTCAATGATAATAAAAATACAAATTTTGATGGAACACAATATTGTAGAGCAAATGATATTCTTACTAAATTAAGACGTTTATAGACTAGGAATGTTCTTGGAATTGGTTGGGTGTACACATAATTAATAACCGTGTTGTTCTATCAATTGAATTACAAGCTGTAGTTGTAAAAAATGAAATCATTTTATACATGCTCAGAGAAACGGAACTACAAAAATTTTGTGGCAAAACTGATTTTGAGTACAAAATACTACTTCAGCATATGGCAGTATAGGCGTTTTTTGCGGCAAAACTGATTTTGAGCACAAAATACTACTTCAGCATATGGCAGTATAGACTTTCTCCATTTGCTGCCTATCATTAATCAGATTTTGGGAATCTGAACTTTTAAAGAACTCCTTTGTGAACCAACTTGAGGGTCCTAGAATTTGCTGAGGTTTTGTGTAAACAAACCCTCTAAGTTGTGGTTCATTTTGTTCAAAACCAGCTGGAAATATTTAATCAAAATTAAATGAAGGGTTCACCCCACGACATCAGGTTTTCAGTCTTTTAGTGAATTGCAATGATTGAAAACAAAACCTGCATGCTTTATCTCTACCAAAGTGAGGGAGATTTATCTCTATGAAAGAGAAGGAGGAATTGAAAAAAATGAAATAATGAGAACTGAAATGATGCACAGCATTTAATATTCAAATTCTGTAAGAGTGTCTGTGATATCTTGGTTCACGGAATAGTCTTGTGATGGTGCTCAGAGAGTAGTAAAGTGAATTTCTACTCTCCTCTGCAATGGAGAGAAATTGAGCAGGCCTATAATTTTGCAACATTTAAAACTGGTGAACCATTCAAAAGATTCATAAATAGAGACAACTTATTTGACATGTTTTGTCAAGGAAAACTACTCTGAGGCAAAAGGAGAGCATCTGTGAAATTATTCAAAGTGAAATATTTACTCTTTTCCATTTGAAAAATAATTGAAATTGACAATATCCTCCATTTAGCCAGATTTTCTCCAAACTTACTAGATATCTCAGCACTGGGAGGCAGAATGCTGTCTCAATTAAAAAATTGTAGCCTACAAAGAAGGGTCAATCGAGAGAGTCAATAATTTCAAGTTTATTAATCATAACATGCAACACTGAAGAAAACTGCAGACAATTTTATGGAAAAATCAAAAATGATAAGATCATATTGAAAAAATTACATTCTTCAGAGAAATTCAGAGATACAATATTAAAGAGTGGTATGTCTAAGAAACTGTGTGACTATAGACCAAGAATAAATTATTTTGCTTACATTATTTTTTAATGTTCAGATTATCAACATAAAGAAGGTTTTTAAAATTTGATGTATGCAGCTATATATATTACAGTTTTAGAAAGCATTTTATTTTATTTTATTTTCTGGGGATGGGTGTGTGGGGAGGGAAAGCATTTTATTTTTGAAATTAGTTTTGGAGTAAAATAACTTTATGGCCCATCAATAAGATAAAGTCAGTTTGTTATCTAATATATAAATATTTTACAAATTATGTAAATTTTATTTTTAGTTCCTTCTTTCACTCTCAAATTTATCTCTGGTTTATATTCTGGTTTATAATTTATATTCTGGTTTTTCATCTTTCAGACCAGTGGTAGTTTTGTCTGTCCCAGCTCTTTTTGTAATTAGTCAAAATTACAAATTATGACCACGTGACTTATTTTGGCCAATGAAATGTGAGCAGAAGTGATGTGAGATGTTGTTAAGACCCAATACACAATTTCTCCTCTTTCTCCCACTGCAGTCATCATGGAAGCATATGTCAAGGAGGAACTTGGGTCAGGTTGCAACTTTGAACAATGATGGCCTGGAGCACAGCTCCCAGTGATCCTGTGTCAGAAATAAATGATGGGAGTGTGAGAAATAAATACACACATACATACGACATAGATCTTTGTGGTATTAAGTCACTGATATCTGGGGGATTATTTATTATTGTAGCAAAACTTAACCTACCTTAATTGATAAAGCTATGAAATAAGTTAATCTATTGCTTAATTGATTTATATCTCTATTTGTCCTAAAAGAACTTAGGGCAGTTTATAAACAGCAGGATAAAATAAAAAGATAGGGATTGAGTAAAGGGAAAATAGGAGTATAAAAATAAAGTCAGAGATAAAGTTACTCAAAATGAACTTCTGTGTATTTCCTAGTGGTGGGTGGGCATTTAGTCTGTGATCTTAGTGGCCAAGGTAAATAGGGAAATTTGACCAGTAACAGCGCATATAATATAGCAACAAACTTTACAGTGTTTTATATCTATATGTATTATGAGATGTTACACGTATAACAGTACCTATAAGATGCTTGGGAAAAACCTTACGCAAAAATGGGACAGTTTGTCACGTACAGTATTAGACAACTTTCCGTCCATAAATAAATCAGAGTGCTTCACGTGGCTCTTTCTTATCTTAGTTCTCAATGCAAGCAGAGGACATAATGGCAATTGTTCAATTCAGGAAAATTTAATGGGAGTTGTTGGAAAGGGTGATGGTTAAGCAAAGCACCCTGGGTAAATAGCTCTTGATCACTGGGTCTAATCCAGCATAAGCTTTATAGAATCTCTAGCACCCGTGCCTATTCTTAGGTTAATCCTTCAAGAAATATTTCTCTTGTCTTGAAGTCTCTTTGGTTTTTTGTTTGTTTTTTGATGTGGACCATTTTTTTAAAGTCTTTATTGAATTTGTTATAATATTGCTTTTGTTTACGTTTTGGTTTTCTGGCTGTGAGTCATGTGGGATCTTAGCTCCCCGACCAGGGATTGAACCCACACCTGTGGCATTGGAAGGCGAAGTCTTAACCACTAGACCACCAGGGAAGTCCCTTGAGGTCTCTTTGAATGAAAATTGTATACGAGGGATATTGGTTATATTTTCTGGCAAGGTCCTAGAGCAGAATCAGATCTGGCTCTTACCCACCAGAAGCTTCCACTCCAATCACAGGGCAAGATATATAAATATAAACAAACACCCACAGAGTAGAATGAGTTAAATGCAGGAGGACCACAAATAGCAGGCCCTGATAGCCCCTAGAAAGAGTGGCATCTCTCCTAAGTGATGACTGGGTCATACCCAAGAGGGACATAATTGGCCCCGGGGGCCTGCACCTTGGCCGTGGCGTCTGGCTGGTTGACATCAGTGTCTCTGAATAGCTTCGTATCCAAGGACCGTTGGAAAGGTCTGGAGGAAGAACACGCTGTGTGGAGTCAAGCTACAGCGTAAACTAGCTGGCTGTGCCCGGGCAGGCCTGGTGCTCCGAGTGAGCTCAGAGAGAGGAACCCCAGCCAGGTCTGGACGAAGCCTGTGAACTGATGACCCAGAGGCTGGAATGTTTGCAAGAGTCTATTTTTGTTTTAGATAAAACTGGAAATGGAGCCACTCGGGGAGCCAACCTCCTAGAGATTAATGGTGAAGGAGTGAGCTGCAGCTCACTGGGGAAGTATGAGCCCTGAGCTCACCAATATATTGCCCTGCAAAACAGAGCTCAGCAATGGAGATTGGGAAAGAAAAATCCAGTCTGGGCCGAGGCGGGATCTGCAGAGACTGGGCTCCCTTTCCATCCATTTGTCTGTGTCTGCCCATCCTTCGCAAAGCACCCAGCTGGTGTCTGGTCCTGTTCTTGGCTAGGAGGGTGGGGCAGAGGACGGAATAGGCCCTGTTCTCTGGTCCAGAGAAAACCTACCAGCAGAACACAATTGAGGAAAGCGCCCGACCCATTTCAGATGTGGTTTAGATTTTAGGGTCCTGGGATTTTCTCAGGTTATTAACCCACCAGCCGATGAAAAACCATGTTTTCCCTTTGGAAGGCTTTTCTTAGTTGGTCCATCCAAGAGCAACTGATGGTGACATCTGGGTGCCTGGCCCTGGGCTTGGTTCGCACTGTTGGGGTGCAGAGTGAGAGGCAGCACCCAGTTCTCTGGTGAGAATTAGAGCCGTGATCCTGGAAGGAGAGACGCGGGCACCATTTAATTGCCAGACTGCCTTCTCTCCATCATGATGCAGACCAGGATACCCAGACACCTTGCTGAGAGTCTCCCAGCTGATTAGAGGCAGGTCTGACTCCAGATATGCGCTGGTTCTCCCACACCAGTGAGGGGCAACGCTTGCTCCTTCCGTCGTCAGAGCCCAGGATCTGGGGGGATGTCCCTTCCCGCTCAGGTCATTCCCTCACCAGCTCCCTTTCCTTCTCTCCTTCCTGGCTTTGTGGCTCCTTGGTCCTACCCCTCACACCTGTCAAGTAACCCTGGAGCCTGGAGCTTTCAAGGCTCCCAGCAAAGAGGTCTGGACTTGGCTGGGGAAATCTAGCATCCCCCTGCCACGAACGCCATGTCTGTCTTCACCCCCTAAAAGAGCAGGCTGGACCCTGGATGTCCCTGGCTGATGGCCACATGGCTGCATGTGTCACCCTCACGTTCCCCTCCCTGCGTCTGTCTGAGGATCAGGACATGAGGATACTCGGCTCGCAGCAGGACCTGCTGGCAGGATGAGCGGTGTCTGGGGAAGCCAGTCAGTGACTTGGCAGGGCTGGGAACCGGGGGAGCTCCAAGGCGAATGCCTCCCTGCACGAGCCCCTTCTGACGGCAGGGGTGTGGTTTGGGAGCCTGATGCGTTTACTTTGCAGGAAGAAGTCAGCTTCTATCCTCAGAACCTGGACCAGAGTGAGAAGCAAGAGGACTCCAATCACAGCGTCTAGACTCTGACTTACAGGAGGCTTTAGCCAGCACACCTGTCCCTTCGTAGTGACTCACTGAGTGCCAATCAGCAGAAAGACCCACAGAGGTGTTTTCAAGGCACCGATTGTGGTACCAGCTTGATATTAAGTGAGGTTGGTGCTCTGTAATCTTCAGCTGGTCTCACGTATGTCTCACCTCTGACGAAGAAATTACACTGGGTCTACCTTGAAATTCTGCTTCGTACATTCAAATGTCTGTGGAAAAGATGTTTTGAGAGAGCAAAACCCTATGGAAAGAGGAGCTAGGATCAGTCACTGGGCTGTAAGCTCCCAGCTCTTGCAATGATCATTCACTCTTCTATTTCACAAACACTTACTGAGTGACCTCTGCTCATTCTGGGCTGGACAGCAGGCTGCAAAGATGAAACAGAAGTGATTCTGCCTTTGAGGTGCTCAGAGGCTCAAAGTGGGTGAGATGTGACATGTTTATAAAATGCCCTAACACCCAGGAGTCCTGGGGATGATGCAAGGGAGGAAGGATACATTCTGAGGCATTTCAGTGGGTCAGCACCTAGAAAGGCTTCCTGGAGGAGGTGTTGTGATGGTTAATTTTATGTGTGAACTTGGCTAGACCACGGTACTCGGATGTTTGGTCAAACATTATTTTAGATGTTTCTGTGAAGGTAGTTTTGGATGAGATTAACATTTAAATCAGAAGATTTTGAGGAAAGTAGATTCTTTCCAGGATGTGGGTGGGCCTCATCCAGTCATTTGAAGGGCTTAATAGAAAAAGATTGACCTCCCTGAAGCAAGAAGGAATTCTTTTAGCAGACAGTCTTTGGCCACAAACTCTAACTGTTCCCTGGGTCTCCAGTTGCTGGCCTACCCTGTAGATTTTAGACTTGCCAAGCCTCCACAATTGTGTGAGCCAATTCCTTAAAATAAATCTCTCTCTACGTATACACATATCCTGTTGGTTCTGCTTTTCTGGAGAAACCTGACTGCAGGTATCAGTGCTTGAGGAGACTTTGGGAGAAATCATTGCTAGATTATGTGAACTGTTATGCAGAGCGATGTATGCACAAGAGGATATTGAACATGCTGGTGTATGGACCCAATTTGGGGTTTATGAAGAGAGATCAAAGACTTTTTTTCAGGAATTAGTGGAAGTGATTGTCAAAGATAAGAGCTTTTCTCTAGGAAAGTGATGGCCTTGGTGGAAGAAAGACTGAGAAACTGCTGGAAATCCCAGAACCATGGACAAGCCAGTCGAGGGTCCAAGTGAAAACAATTAAAACAAAAACCAAAGTCAAAAACCAAAGTCAAAGTAGGTGACAAGAGAACACCACTTTAAGATTTTAGAAAGCTGAGCCCTTCCTAGCCCTGAGACCCAAAGTAGCCTGAGATAACCATGTCAATTCATTTTCATCTTTGCTTTTCTAAAGTATTATATATAATATCGTCCTTTTAAGTACGTAATGTGAAAACAGCTTAGTATCTTTGCCCAGATTCCTAATTGTATTTTAACTTTTCAGTTGAAAAATCATAACAGAAAATGGAAAGTTTATTCATCTTTCACTCCACCGAACCTAGGTAGAAGGGAGATTTGGGGGACATTTTCCTACCCAGATTGTCTTTTGTGGTTTCCTGTGGTTCCTACAACTTCCAGACTCTCTGAAAACTAGTGGTATGCCTAAGAGCTGATGGTGGTTTTCCCTGATCTTATTCCTTTCAGTCTCTCTAACAGTTTTTATAAACATCTACATTTTTGTATGAAATTGTATCCTGCTTGATATACCTACAGAGATTTCTCTTTTCGTGATTGGCTCCTGCCTGATTCAGCACTGACATCACAAGAGCTTACAGCAAACAGAGCTTTGAAGATGGGAGGAGTGGTTGGTTACCTGTTCAGGTTAGGTTTGGAGCTGGCGGTGACTTTCTCGTCAATAGAAACTGGAATACAGATAATGCAAGGCTGATGTTGACAAATGGTTTTTAAGTTCATCATCTGAAGTTGCCTGGAATTAAAGTATTATGGAGGGCAAAGCTTTGGCAGATTAAATGGTCACTGCTACAGAACGTTGCGGTGGAAACACAGAGTGTGAGGGCTGCTGGGGTGGGGGCGGGTGGGCTATTTCTGATTGCACTGGAAAGGAAGAAACGAATCATCTCAGGGTTTTACCTTCTCAGCGGAGTTTATGGCCAGAGAATCAGGGTGCTTCTGTAATGCCCTCAAAGTATTGCTTTTTAACTGCCTTTGTAGCTTCATGTATCATAAAGTGATCCTGAGGTTGTAGATGATAGTACAATATAATCCACAGCTGCAGCAGGTTTCTTATGGGAAAGTGAGGACGTGGTTCAAAAAAGAGTGAAATCTGAGGACTGGGATGGGGACATTTGGGCAGATTCAGCTCAGAGGACCCTGCCCCACTCCCCCAGGCTCTCTGTGCCTACTTTGCCATTAGACGCAGCCTTCTCCATCCCTGGCGGAGGGGGCTTCTTTCTACTTGATTGAAGACCACATGGTGCTAAATCTCCTTAAGACATATTTCCACCACCCCTCATTGTCCCTCATTGCCTCCATAACCACGACTAAGGCAGATCCTAGCATGCCTAAGAGGGATGAGAATGAAGTATGACCCAGGAGGAGAAAGCATACATACCAGAAGAATTACAAGGTGACAGGCAAGGGAGGAGGCTATGTAATGTTGCATTGGGCCAGATTTATCAAGATGTATGTACTAACTAGAGATTCTTGATTTAATGTGTTAGCTTGAGCGGCTCGGAGTGATTCCAGCAATTTGCTTTGTTTTTGACTTAAACCTGGACTCAGTGGTGACCTGCACTAAAGCTGAAATATCAGAACTTCCTTTTCTACAAAGAAATCCAAAGGCTTAAAGAGACTGGAATGTTGGAAAGGGTTTATCATATGCAACCTAGTCACACCCTCCCCACCCCCCCACGCCCTCCACCCCCGCCACCTTATAGGAGAGGTCACCCATACACTACTCTTTTCACAAAGTCATTGAGAGATACCTTGGCGACGGAAGTATCAGGAGCCTTGACAAGCTCGGTGATGACTGTTCTCCGCAGGCAGGGGGTGATGGCGGCAGAGATTGCCATTGCAAATATTTTCTTCATTTCACTGGGGATAATGGGATTCCAGAGTGACAAATGCCAATGGTCAGTATTTAACCTCTAGAGACAAGGCAATTGTGGTTAAGGAAGCCAACAGCAGAACGGAAGTGCTAATCAGAATCCCATTGTTGTCTAATGGATCACGGTCTCCCTAGGGGTGAATAGGTGCGTAACCAATGAGAGCTTTACTTGATCTGCGTAATTGGAAGCGATTTTAGATCTGGTGAACAAAGTCCCAAACTGGGGCATCACAAATGGAAAGTCATCATCTCTCAGTCAATTTCCAGACCTATGGGAACTATAGGTTTTTAAGTGAATGGTAATGATATAACTTGGGTGCCACCCTCCCACCTAGGAATATAACACCCCAACTGCCAATTGAACATGGGTAACTAACTCATTTTAGATTTGCAAAGCTAATCCTTTAGAGTATCCTCTGACCCCATAGAGCCAGTGCTGGGCACAGATGAGTGTTTACTGATTCTCGGGCCCTAAACTTTGATGCATTTATGGACCCGTGAGAATTGTTGTTAACTCCTGGAGGGTTCTCGGTGGCAATCTCATCCACAGGTTGTTAACTTTGAAACTTCACAGGCCCTTTGAGCATCTGATAAAAGCAATGAGCACATTCTCAAGAAAGATGAATGCACACTTACTTATACAACATTTATACTCAATGTTTGGAGGTTTATGGACCTTCCGAAGTTCCAGGTTAAAGCTCCTGTGACTCAATCCAGTGACTCAATAATACAACGGGCAAAGATTACAAACAGATAGAAAAGGAAATACACATGGCCGCAAAAAATATGAAAAGAGTCTCATATCCACTAAAAACAAGAGTAACGCAAATTGTACTAAGATACTATTTTTCACCAGCATTTGGCAATGATCAAAACCTTACATTGCAAATTGTGTTTTTGAGACTTTCCCAAATCTCACGGCTGGTGAGTGGTGGAGCTGGGGCTTGAACCTAAGGACTCTGCCTTCAAATCCCCCTTTCTTCTCATTTAGTGGCATGGCCCTCATGAGAGATGCCTTGCATCGTTGATTGGGTGTGTGTGGAACGTAGCCTGATCAACCTCAGATACCTTGTTCTGGATCTTTCTGGAGGAGGCCATGAGGAGTAGTAGCATCACAATGAAAAGGAAATGAAGTCCTCTGTGGCCTGCAAGCAGTCTCGGTCATATTTTGTCTTCCAGAAGGAGCCATGGCCATCTGATAGAGGATCCAGATGCTTGACCTGTGGCCAGAAGCCTGGCTGGATTGGTTTCTGCCAGGAAAATGAGGCTGGGACTACTTTCCACCTGGGGAATTCATGCACCTTAGAGAGGAGGGTCCAGGAATCAATACTTCAGCCCCCACTATCCTGTCTCTGATTCTGGAACCCTGGGCCTGAGGGAGGCAAGGTCAGGTGTAGAAGAGAGAGGAAGACAGAGAGGAGCCAGAGGCATAGGTGCTTTGGTCCTTGGGTCATAGTCATGATCCAAGGTCAGCATGGGCACCTGAGGGGAAGTAAAAAATAATGAGGGGGTGTGAGCTCAAGATAGGGAGGGAGGGAAGAAGAAGAAGAAGAAGAAGGAGAAGGAGGAGGAGGAGAAGGAGAAGGAGAAGGAGAAGGAGAAGGAGAAGGAGAAGGAGAAGGAGAAGACTTCTTTCATGAAAGTAAAAAAGAAGAAGAAGAAGAAGGAGAAGGAGAAGGAGGAGAAGAAGAAGAAGAAGAAGAAAAAGAAGAAGAAGAAGAAGAAGAAGAAGAAGAAGAAGAAGAAGAAGGAGAAGAAGGGGGAGGAAGAGGAGGAAGAGGGGGAGGGGGGAGGGGGGAGGGGGAGAGATCAACTGTTTGTGTGTGTAAGGTAAGGGGATTCACCTTGAAGACTGTGCTTCTTCTAGGTCAGGGCAGAAATAGAGCAAATATTCTCCTCAGTTCCTCTAGTACAGAATGGGGCATGTAATCATTTCACCATGTGTACAGGATTTCTAGTTACATAATGACTAAAAGCAGATAAAGATTCAGCCAAGAGAACAGCAAACCATGGACAAGATGCTCATAAAAGTCCTTAGACAGTCTCAGGGCTTGGCTGCCAACCTGCTCTGGGGCAATAGGGGTGGACAGAGCCAGGCGTGAGGAGTCCTCCAAGAGCCCCGAGGAGGAGGAGGAGGTGGTGGGGGGAACGGCAAGGAAGGCCAGCCCTCGACTGCCAAGAACAGCAGGTTGCAATGCTTAATGTCCACACTCATGCCAGTGTGCTTAGGAACTGTTGTTATTTTTATGAGAAAAATGCAGAAAGGCTAATCTGTCTATTTATGTCTGTCTGGAACCATGTAATTACTAAAGGGATGTTCTGGTGCCAGGATCCAGTCGTGGCTCTTCCTCTCCCATGATGTCTTTGGGAGGCTGGGCCTGACGCCCCAGCTCAGCTCTAGTGAGGAGGCTGCCAAGGGTTTTGGGCACCAATGGGATAGATAGACAGAGGGAAGAGGACCTGGGAAAACCAAGATAATTGGGTCAAATACTTTTATCCATTGTAGAGTTTTGGCAAGCGGTAATTTTAGGATATGTTCATGGAGTCTATGTCTGCTGGGAAATAAAGGTCTTTTCCATGAATTCTGACTCTTCAAGTCAGGCTCTATCATCCATCCGTCCATCCATCCATTCACCCATCCATTCACCCATCCATCCATCCATCCATCCATCCATCCTTTGAGCAAGTATGTCATGCCAGTCATTTTGCTGGGCTCTAGAGATACGGAGATAAATAAGACATGGTCTTTTCACTTGAAAGACTTAAACTGTGGGAGGAGATAGAAATATCAACCATCAAGCACAGTGAAGTGTCACAGGTGCTACAACAGACTCTACATAGGTCCACTGGGTCAAGGAAGGATCTAGTTAGTGGGCAAAAGCTTCAGAGAGCAGGTGACCCTTAAGCTGGGGTCTGGAAGCTGAGGGTATGTTTGTCATCTAGGCCGAGACAGCCTTGGTCCTTGGGCCACGATCATGACCGAGGACTCCAGAGGATACCCTCAGGTAACCCTTACCCTGTCTGAGTATATCTTGAATTCGAACCCAAACCTATGGTTTGCAAGGGTTGGGGTGGATGATTCTCAGCCTGGTATTGGGGACTCTTGGTGACCTGACCTCAAACTACTATTTTTATTTCATTTCTGCTTCTCCCCCCTACCCTGCTACACTGGGCCAAGTCTTGCTGTTCCCTGAGCATCTCCTCACCTGTGACCATGTTGGTCTGTCTTCTTGGGCTGCCTTCCTTTACCAGATTCTTTTTGAGACCTAGGGTACTGCCTTCCCGGGGGCCTCAGTGAACGTGTTGAATTTATGAAGGTATAAGCAGGGCATTGAGTAGCAAGGAGACCCCTCTGAGTGCCGCAGTGTGTGTCGGAGGAACCGTGTGCTACAGGGTTGGGAGATTTTGGGGGTAGGTGTACGCTGAGAAGAGGGTGGTGTTTTGGAAAAATATGAAGCAGGACTGGGGCTGACGGATTCGAGGAAGAGGGTGGTCAGTATGTTACCCACCTCCTTATAGCCTAGTCTCGACGTCCCTTCACCCAGTTGAGGGAATCATCAGCTACAGGAAGCTAGGCCTGAAAAGGTCACGTGTCTTCTGCCTTCCACATTCTAGGGATTTCCGAATCTGTAGTTCTGATATTTCCCCAGGTTTTGGAGGAATTGCTTTTGTTGTTTCACAGTGTTACTCCCTGAGCTAAGGGAAGTAGGTGCTAATGGTTCTGAGGCGGTGCTAATGGATTGAGCTAATTCCTTGGTAGCATGGGACTGTGCCCCCGGAGGAGATGGGCATTGGCTCTGGAGGGCTCTGGGGCCAGCCGGGCTGCAACGATCAGCCCTGGGCCCGGCCCCTTCCGGCTCAGCAAGCCTAAGCCACAGGCTGGCAGGGGCTGGGTGTTGTCCGGAGCTGCAGATGCACAGTGGCTGAAGCTGACATGGATGTTCTTGGTGCCACATTGGCACTGAGCAGGGAGGCAGGATAGAGACATGGGGGCAGAAGATATAAGGGGACGTTTTCTGTTAGTACCTGGAGTAAACTGGGTGAGGCCCTCACCACCTGGGACCTCTGTTCTCCTAGCTGCAAAGTGACAAAGTGGGACCAGCTGCTCTCTGAGCATCTTTCCAGCTCTGCTGTTGCTTGGCTGTAGGCCTCCGTGAAGTGGATGGATGGTCTGCACATGGTACCAGGGCCGATTCAGGGACAACGATAAGACATGGAGAGGCTAAAAGGGTTAGGAGGGTTGGCTATTACCACTGTGTCCAGCCTCTGGAAGTGCCATGTCTAGTAGCTGGTGGGCCCACAGTCTCAGGGCCTGAGGACACTAGGCAGGGCGCTCCATGGACGTTGCACTTCTCTGGGGCACCATGCATCTCTCTTTAGCACATGTGCGTTTGCTCATGTCCCTTGTGTGTCCAGTTCTGTGCCAGCCATGCCGAGTGGGGACAAGGTTGTGTACTGAGGAGGGGCAGACCAGTCACTGTCCCCATGTCCTAGGACTGAGTTGAGTCCTAGCATAGGTGGGGTCCAGCACCAGGAGGGGTGGGTGAAGCAGGCTGAGAAAGCTTCTTGGAGGAGCTGGGACCAGGGCAGGAGGTGGAGGATTTGGCCAGGTAAAGGGCCGCGGGGTATCGGGGAGGCCAGAGTGAACTTTCTCTGGCTGTTATAGGAAGGAAAGAGCTGGAACTGCTTTACACATTTGTTCCTTTGTGGATCTGGGGTTGCTGGAGATGCATCTGGAAATGTGCTCTAATCGGCTTCTCTTAGAGGCTTGAAAGGGGGGACTGGGGGTAATATAACAGCCAGCCCAATGCCAGCATCAGGGTCCTGAATTCTCAGGGCCCCCCCGCACCTTGTAGATGTGGGAGCTGAGACCCGGGGGGCGGGGATGAGAGAAGGTCACGCTGCGGGTGGCAGTAGAGTGGGCGCTTGGCTTTAGAGTCTGGATGTGCTCCTTGAGCCTTTCAGGATCACCCCTTTCTTCTTTCTGTGCTTTACCTCTCTCTCTTCCTCATCTGCACCCCAAACTGTGCCAGTCCCCCTGGCCCGTGCTTCCCCTCCTCTCAGCCTCATGCCTGCTTCCGCCTCTTGGCGTGCCCTGGCCTCCCTTGGTCCCTGGGACACCCCTTCATCCTCTGCTCCCAGGTTTGCCGCTCTCTGGAGCTGCCCCGCCGCCAGCTTCGACCCCTCTCCCCCAGGGCTCACCTTCCTGCAGGTACGAGGAGGAGTCTCTTCTTAGGCCGTGAGGGCCTTGCAGGCAGGCCCTGGGTCTTATCTGTCTCTCTCTGTTCCCGGGGTGCACAGGGTGCCCCGTGAATGTACTGGATAAACAAGTGAGTGCAACCGTCCTGGCCACGTGCCCTGTGTCACTGCTTTGGTCTTGCGCTGGCCATGTCCTTCCCCAGAAGACAAGGGTTCGAAGCAATGCTCCCCAAAGGAGCCTGGTGCCAGGAACCCTTCCCCCCCTGCCACTGGTGCCAGGGACCCTGCAACCTCTGACCAGACGGCCCTGAGACCTGCTCCCAAGCCCCAGTATGGGCAGCCCTGGGCCTGGGGCCTCACGAAGTCGCTTGCTGTAGGACGGAGCCGGAGCCGGGATGCGGGAGGAGGGTGGCCCACGGGCTTTCACGCGTCCCCTCGCCCCAGGCCCTGTCCGTGTCAGAGGCGGGCTGAACGAGTGACTTCATGCTGAGTGGAGCTGCACGTGTTGAGGACGTGAGGGCCAGGCTGAGGCCTGGAGGGGGTTTCAGGACAGCTGGGGACAAAACGGCAGAAAATGGTATGGTCTGGGACGGACGTGCCTTAGCCTTCTAGTGTATCGAATCTTTGGATTTGATCATCCTCGTATGAATCGGTACCACCAACTGTGGACCCGACCCCATGTTGGGAGCTCTGGGGCATTTAGATGTTTGAATCTTCACAACAGTTCTTGTGGTGGTGCCTGATATTGTTCCCGACTTACAGGAGAAGAGCCTGAGGCGCAGCGTTACACAGCAAGGACTCAGACTCCCATCTGCGACTCTGTCTGAGCTTTTGTCCACCCTGCACATCTCCCCTCAGAGGGAGGCCTGCCGTGGGTGTGCTCAGCATTGGGGTACCTCTGAGCCCAGCACCTGCCCTTGGGCAGGGAAGCCGCAGCTTACGTGGGGCCTGGCTCCGGGGGGGTTGCTCGGCTCCCAGGGGGAAAGTTGGAGGAGCCCGGAGGAGGGGGGCTCTGGCCGGGGCCAGTGGGTGAGGGCAGGAGGCCAGGCCTGGTGTGGATCTGTGTCCTGGGCCTGTGGGGAGCTGAGAGCTCTCTGCCTGTTCAGCGCATCTCACCGGGGAAGTCCGCACTAGAATGAAGCCTCCTGCCTTCCCCTCAGTGTGAGTTGGGACCTCAGTATCAGGTTTTGGATTCTCTCTACAGGGGAATATCCAAAAGCCCAGCGTTTTTGCTGCACCAAGGAAGACTTCATAGTAACGATAGTATAATATTATTATTGTATTATCATGATCCTTACCTTTGCAGTGGCCGCTGGGCCTGAATCAGCCCCACTTCCAGGTGTACCCAGGCTGTACAGATGTTATTCTGGCGATTCCCGAACGTTAGAGCCATTTCCACAGCCTCTGCACTTTGGGAGCTGACTCCTGTTAGGTACCAGGTATTTACTGAGGTCAAGAAGAATGAGGGTCAGGGCAGTGACAGGAGTGTGGCCTTTAGATGTGGATTTGGATGCGTGAATCTGCCACTCGCCATCTCACTGCGGATGCTGCCTGGGGCTGGGCACTCAGTCTCTCAGAGCCTCAGTGTTCTCATCTGTTAAATGGGAGTTCTTCCTGGAGGGGTTGTTGTCAGACTTAAGTGGTGGCACCTGAGTGATGTTTAGTGGTAACTTACAGTTATCGTCATTCTCACTTTCTGGAACAGTTTCTTGGGCTGTTAAGGGGAAATTGTCCTTAGAAGTCAAGCCACCTTCTCCCACGTGGGGTCTGGGTTTTCTTTCCCAGTGGCACGGACACGTGGGGGAACGGAACAGGACGATTTCTGGCCCCCGGCCTGTGTCCTATGCTCATTTCACGAAGGAGAAGGGGGCTTCCCAAGGCAGTGGCTGGAGGCCTTGTCGGAAAGCCTGCGTTTCATCTGTGGGGAGTAGCACCAAACTTCCCTAATAATCTTCAGATCGATCGTGGGGGTTGTTATTCATCATGCCTCTTTTTTTCCCCCACAGAGGGAGAGAACGCTGGGCGAACCAGCGCACTGTCACGGCAGGCAGAGATTTATTGCCCTCTCTGCTTTCGGGTTTCCTCCTGTCCTCAGCCAGCCTCGGAGAGGAGCACGGGGCTGCAGAGCTGCCCACAGCTGGATGGGTTGGAAAGGATGGAGGCAACCCTTTTGGCTTTGGGGCACGCACAGCCTGAGTGTTTTGGACCGTCTTTTCCCCGATCTCTGTTTCAATATCCACCGAGCTCAGCTGTCCTGGCACTCGGAACCTGCCATGGTGTCCTTGGTGACTCACTTGTACCAAACTCCCCTGGAAATTCTGGATAAAGTGGGTTCCGGGGACATTTTCAATTTTATTCCAGTGGTAAAGCATTTGGTGTTCGTCTCATGGTTCCCTCAAATCCCTGGCTCCCCGGTGGAAGCGGCTTTCTGCTGGCCAGGTGCGGGGTGGACAGCACTCTGCATGCCCTTCCCTGACTCTCCCACCACCCCAGACTAGGCGTTCCCCAAGGGCTGACAGGGTCCCACTCATCTCCGGGTAGCGGCACCCATGAGGTGCTCACTGACCGGATGGAACTTTAACAGAGAAAAGTCAGGGCACGGCCGAGTGAGCCCCGATGCTCCTCCCATCCTCCTGGCTGGACCCCGGAGGAAGGACAAAGCAGACAAGTTTCTCAGGCAGGTGTGGGGCAAAGGAGAGCAGAATGGGGGAGGGGGCTGCCCGGGAAACAGAGGATGCAGGGAATCTAGGGAACACCAGGACCCCGTCTCCCGTCCCTGGAGTGTTTGCCATCTTCTCTGCACGACATCTCGTTGGGTTCCCAAAACTTGGGAGGAGAGGGCAGCTGGAGCCAGCGCTGGGCTTCCTGATGGCCTCCGGCTGGGAGCCTGCTTGGCTGGTCCTTTCTTCTCTCTCACTGGTTTAACCCCAGCAGCCAGAAGGTCCTCTGGACATTGGGTCTGTGCTGCTCTCAGAATCTGAGCCCGTCTTGGGCATCGGCCTCAGCTCCCCCACTAGTCCGAGCGCTCCTCCAGCGCAGGGCCATCAACTCCTCCCCCCGCAACCGCTCCCTCTGCAAGATTTTTCCTTTATTTCAGACCCCTTTTGCTAAATAAGGCCCTAGGGAGAAAGGAGGTTATGAGGTGAGGACAAAGTTGGGTGGACCAGTGAGGGGGTGGGGAAGGCAGCCACCTGCCATGACTCTGACAGGTAGAAAGTTCTTCCTTTTACTTCCTTTTACTTCGCAGATGTCTGACTGCAGGAAGCACCCATATGTCACTCTGGCTCTGTCCTGTGAGGCTCTGAACAAGCACCATCTATCACTTTACCCAAGCAACCATCGGCCGGGGCTCCAGTTCCCAGGGAGGGGGGCGCGGCCAGGGTGATCACTTTGTTCTTGGGCTTCTGGGGCTGACGCAGCCTCCACTTCTTGGCTTCTTATCAGCTTGGGATCTGCTTGTTGTTGTTTTTTCTTTTTTAAAAATTCTTTTTAAAAAAAAACATCTTTATTGGAGTATAATTGCTTTACAATGGTGTGTTAGTTTCTGCTTTATAACAAAGTGAATCAGTTATGCATTTACATATGTCCCCATATCCCCTCCCTCTTGCATCTCCCTCCCTCCCTATTAGGTGGTCACAAAGCACCGAGCTGATCTCCCTGTGCTATGCGGCTGCTTCCCACTAGCTAGCTATTCTACGTTTGGTAGTGTATATATGTCCACGCCACTCTCTCACTTTGTCACAGCTTACCCTTCCCCCTCCCCACATCCTCAAGTCCATTCTCTAGTAGGTCTGCGTCTCCATTCCCGTGTTACCCCTATAAGCTGGGAACATATAAGCTCTGGAACTGCCTTCCTGGGCCAGTGGCAGATAATCCCTCTGAGTGCGATTGGAAGCGGCCTCCAGAGCCGGAGCCCCTCCTGGCTGGGTCCAGGCAGGGCTCTCTTCTTGCTGCCCAGGTGATCTTCCGGAGAGTAGGGTTTGAAGACGGAGGGGCCTAGCCCCAGACAGCGGCTTCCAGCCTTCCACTGCTGTTCTTTATTCTCTCCCTCCCACCTCATTTGTATGATAGCCTTATGAACTGAGGACACCTCGGCCCGGGGCAGGGATGGCCAGTCTAAGACCACAGAGGCAGAGAGTGGGGAAGAGAGATTGGACCTCTGCTCCCTGGATTCCCAGCCTGAGGTGCTTTCTTTCTTCCTTCCCACGATGACCTCACTTACTCCATTGCCCCGGTTTCTCACCCCTGGAGGCCCTAGAACCCCTTGCTGCCAGCCTGGGGTGAGGGCGCTTCCCTGACCACATGTCTACATGAACAAGGCAGACGCCCCTGCTTTCACCCTCGGTTTCTCTTCTCACTGAGCTTCCTTTCTGATCCTGGTCTCTCTTTTAATTTTGGTTTCCTGTTTGCCCCTCCAGCATCACTCCATCAGGTTTCAAAACTGCAGAGTGAAACTTAGTTACTAGGTTGTTTGAAAGTGCTGTAGGACGCGCGCGCGTGGCCGCAGCCCTAGGCCCTCCTCCCGGCCTGTACTTTAATCGGTGTGCGTGTAGGGCGGCATCTTCTGTGACCTTGCCGGCAGTGTGGAGCCCCGGGGAAGGCACATCCCAGGGACTGACGGCTGAGAGCTCCCGCCCTCCCCAGAGTCCTCTGTCTTGGGTCAGTCTGTCCTCCCTAAGCCCCTTCTTCTCGGGAAGCTCCTATTAATACGTTCCATTTCTTGTATCAAGCAACAGTCTTGCAAACAGCCTTGTTGGTAATTCGTAGGAATGGCTGTTATTTTTGGAGGCTGGCGCCTGCAAAGACCAGCCTAACACCGGCGACTGCTTTTTTTTTTTTCTTTTTCAGCTTTCCTCATATTATTGTAGAAATTACAGAAAAATATTTGGCTCGTCATATTCAACAATATATATGGCTGATTCCCTGTCATTGTGTTAATCCTAGAAAAATAAACCTCTTGGCATCTGGCAGATTTTTCCCGGGTGGAGAGCAATGTGGGTTCCCATGTGTATTGGAAGCTGTTAAATGTCTCTCTATGTAGCATTGTACCTAGGAAGATACAGGCGTGATGAATTGGGCAGGGTCCGTGTTACACGTTGCCATGTTTCAGTTGTGGCTGGGTGTTGGGGTGTGTTGACACTGTATACAATCCTCCGGGGTTAGACGCTGGGACAGCTGAAGGCCCACATTCGGAGCTGATTATGGGGGAATCAGGCAAGGCCAGGAGTTGCAGCTGCATTTATTGGAGCAGGAAGACAGAGATCTGGCTTGCTATATGCCAAAGAAGACTCAGGAATGTCAGTGATAACAAGATCCCTTGGGGGCAGTTCTCCTGTTCTGGGACATGCTATCAAGTGGCTTGTGCTGAAACCTTGAGGCTGTCTCACATTCTTTCTTTTATGGGAGCTGCTGAGATAAGCAGGGCAGATATGCTTATGTCCATTATATGGATGAGAAAACGGAGAATGACTTGCTTAAAGCCACACAGGAGCTTTGCTGTCAAGCGGAGACTTGAATGGGAGCCTCATGATATCGAGGGCTGCCTTCCATGCTTCTCACATGGCCACCCTTTCATTCCACTACCGCTTATTTGTATGACTGACCATTCCTTCCTCGGTGCTTTGCCCCGTTTTCTCTGCTCTTTTAGAGGCACCAGCGGACAGCTGTGTCCTGGTCCAGTTGACTTTCCCAGCAGGAGCCGCTCTCTCCTCGGTGTCTGCTCTGCCCACGAATGAACTCTTGTCTTCCTTATGAGACAGATGTCCGCCATCACCAGAGCCTGGGTCATCCCCAGCCATCCCTGGACTTGGGGGGAGCTTGGCCTCTCAAAGCCTGCAGCCCAGATTTCCCTAGCTCAGCCGGAAACATAACTCTTATTTCCTGGCTCCAAGCTCTGTCCCTTTGAAGGCAAAATTGCTGTTTTCCTCTTTGAGAATCATCTGAACCCAAGCTATATTTCAGTTTATTGACTTGGCTTGAACATAAAACCGCAGGTGGAGAAAATACAACCTTCCCAGCTCAGGGCCCTTTCCTTTGGGAAAATGGGGAAGGAAAAACTGGTCTTTTCATGGCCACTGTCCTTCTGCCATGAAGGAAGGTATTGCCAGGTCTGAAAGTTGAACCAGACTTTCCTTGGAGCCATTTGTGGCTCACAAAATTGCAAGAGTTTCCTTCAATTGGTTGAAATGTTCCTTGGAATTTACAATCTGGGATGTTCCCCAGAGCACTGCTCTCTCGCAGGATCCCCACATGTGATCCCCACATAGTCCAGGGGAGCAGGGCCAACAAGAGGCAAAGATGGGCACTCTGGTCCTCTCCCCAGTTTCCTGTGGGATCGTGTAGGGGTCAGCACTCTGTGTTCTCAAGGCTCTGGGAGTTTTGAACTTGGCTTCCAATTCAGCCCATCATTCCCAAATTATTTTTGTTTTTGTGGCAGCAGGCAGAGCTCATTCACTGAGTTAGGATGAAGCTTGACGGTGGGGGAGGGAGAGCTGATGAATGCTTTGGGAACATCTATTTATTTTTAACCTGTCTCTTTGTCATTTATGTATTTATATCATTTATGTATGAATTAATTCTATCTCATCCATGTTTCTCCCTTCCTCTTTCCCTCCCTCCCTTCCTCCCCCCTTCCTTTCTTCCTTCCTTCCTTCCTTCCTTCTATCCATCCATCCGTCCATCCATCCATCCATCGATCCATCCATCCACATCTCCATCTTTAAGACCAGCTGGTACAGATACACTCTAGTTCATGGACCACATGTGCTCAGCAACGGCTAGTATTTAAACAGCTTCCAAAATGGGACCTGCATTTTCTTATTTTTCAGGCCTCATTTTTCTGGAACATACATTTGAACCCAGAAATGAGTTGACCCTGGAGTGCTTGGTAGTTAAGAAGGCCATTTTGTCTTTTAGCAGTGCCTCACACATGGGTCTTTGCTGACAGAGTCATTTCTTGTTTGGTTTACTGGTGCTTTTTTTACTTCCTTCTGAATGATGAGCGTGGTTGCAAGGCCTTGACCTCACTCTCCAGTTTGATGACTGTCAGTCCCCTACACACACGCCAAGCGTTGGTCATTATGCCCTGGTTGTGGCGCACAGGACCCGACCTCCTCTTCCTTGCTTCCACACCTTTACACATGCTGTTCCTGCTGCCTGGAGGGCCCTCATTCATCTGGTTCACCTGGGGAGTTCCTTTACCACCTTTCAAAAATCATCCGGGTCCCACCTCCAATGTGCTTCTTTCCCTGCTACCTCCAGACAGTGTCAGGGTCACCTTTGTGTGCTTATAGCTCCTAACACGTTATATTCTCTTATCTGCGAGCTCCTTGAGGGTAGAAAGTGGGACTTGGGCATCTTTATCTCTCCCACCAAGAATCAACCTGTACCGGCTAAAAGCAAGTCAATCCTATTGGAGACAGAGAAGATAAGAGATTTCCGTAAAAATGTTACGTTTAAATCCAAAACCATGCCGTATGCGGTATGTCACCCTGGGTCATGACATTACCTGGCCTGTGTAGTGAGCGTGAGGATGCTCACATGTGGCTCTTGGGAAGGCTCCAAGGCCAAGGTCCCTCTCTCTTTAGTCCTCAAGGAATCTGCTGCCAGGGGATTGAGGCTGTGGCTCGCAGGAACGTGGGGACTTCTAGATTGTATCCAATTATTTAAGGGAACAGCAAATGCACTAAGAGCAGCATGTAAAATGTCCAGGCTCTGATGGTGAGAAAAGCCAAAGAAAAGCCACAGAAGTAGCCCTCGCTTACCCCGCACTTCCTTCTATTCAGGCCAGCGCCTCTGCCCTACATGGCTTTGAATGAGTTGGGGTCCTGGCAGGAAACAGATGGAGGTGACAGGGGAGAGTTTAATGAAGGGACTACTGAAAAAGTGTGAGAAGGACAAGGTCCACGAAAGGGGTGACAAGGTGCCCGGGGCAAGCGACAGTGGGGAGAAAGGAGGGAGGGGAGCAGCTGAAGGTATAGACCTGCCCTCTGCTCTGGTGCTAGCACCTTCCACAGGCCAAAACCAGCTGGAAGCCAGAGGGCAAGGGAGCCCATTTTTGCAGCCTCAGGCCAGCCTCCAGGGCACAGAGCAGGATGTAGGGTGGGTCTGGAGGGGCAAACCCAATACCCAGCATGGGCTCGCTGCACCTGGCCACCTGCATGTTGGTATGCCCGTCTGCCAACGCGCGGGTGTACCCCCAAGGACCATCTGTGTCCCTGCAGGCGCCTCGATGCAGAAGGCTTTGCTCTGTGTCCAGGTGGGTTCATGTAGGGATCTGAGGAGCGGAGTCTTGTACAGTTCAGTAGAGGTCAGTAATTTCCCAGGAGGACGCGACACCTGACCAGATGGCAGTGCCTCTTTCACCTTCTGCCTTTCCCCAGGAGATGCAGCTGGGGGCTTTGACCTCAGGAGTTGGGAGGGGCAGGAGTGGTGGGTGCAGACAGCCCGGCCACAGAGATGGAGGCGGCCAGGGATTCTGCTTCATGGAACACCTTGGCACACCTATAGGCGTGTGTGAACTGCAGGAGAATGGGCTGCTCTCTACCTGGACATAGAGAAGTCGTGTGGTGTAGTCAAGGCGTGGAGGCTTTGGGAACTGAGCCTGAATTCTGGCTCTAACACTTAACTTTAGGGTAGTTGCTTAACCTCTCTGAGCCTCAGTTTCCATGATTGTAAAATGTGGGTAATACTTCTGACGTTTTAAGCTTACTGTATATTAGGTACTCATTAGAGTGCATCTGGCCACCGGACCTTGTGCTTACTTTGGCCCCTTGGAAACATTTTCACCTTGCACGTCCCCTGGATGAACGACGTTGGAAGAAACAAAGGCAACTCAAAAGTTATGAAAATGTTCAGGCCCTAAGATGGACTTGTTTTTCACTTTCCCACAAGGCATACTTCCTAGGAAAAGTTGAGGAAAATTCGATGCTCAGTTTACAGTCCCAAGAACATGAAAAAGCTCCTTTGCCAGTTTGAAAAAAAAAAGATGGATGTTGTTTCTGGGAGAAGGAATGTCATACAGTGGCTCAGGCAGGAGATGGTGAGTCAGATGTGCTGAGAGCTGGGCCCCTCAGGCACCCCCATGAGTCAGTGCTGCCTGCGAGGCCAGGCGGGCAGTGGGCCCAGCGGGCCGCCGAGCCAGGTGTGGCCTCGTCCTCCTGGGAGCCGCCCCTGTACCTCGCGGAACGCCTTATGCTGCTGGTGTTGTCAGCTTCGGCCCACTTGGGAATTTGCTGATGTGGTCGCGCCCATTTTCCCTTTTTTTCTATAAAGTTTATCTGCCTCTAGATGAACCCTTCAACCTCCTTGTCTTTCTCCACTGTTTATCTCCGGGGAATCTGCTGATGGAGTGCTTGGTCTGGCTGAGGTAGAAGAGAATGTTCTATGGGGGGGGCTTTGAACAGTGAGTTTCTCTGGAGCTGGAGGACTGTCCCCTCCAGCTGCCCCAGAGGGATCCAGGCTGCAGAAAATCAGGACGCAGGAAACCAGACATTTAAGTCACGAGAGGCAGAAAGCCTCCATGGGTGACGAGAGGTTTGGCCAGCCTTGACCGGAAGCTTGTCCCAGGGAGGTGGATGGAGCCAGGACTGCGAGGCCCATTTAGGAGATCTGGTTCCAGACCAGACTCCAGCCCTTATTTGAAGAAAGACTTACCTCTGATCCTATTTCTCCTCATCTGCGAAATGAAGAGACAGTTCCTGTCTCACAGGGATTTGTGAGAATTAAATCAGGATAGTTGATGTAAAGGTATATTGTGATCTACACATTTAAAAAATAGAGGATGTTACTATGTGTTATTAGACGTGGAAAGGAAGGATCAGAGAGGTCAAATGCCTTGCCTGAGGTCACACAGCTAGTATAAGCAGGACCCAAACACCAGTCTCCTCTTTCCATTGTGTTTTAAGTAGTTGATCATTTCAAGCTCAGGGTGCGGGTCCTTTGCGGGTTAGCTGGGCCCTTGGCCTCTCTGGCAGGCATGTCCCCTGTGCAGCCCATCACAGGCAGAGGGCGCTGTGGTTCTCGGGGGAGCCGTGGCCCCAGGGGTGGATTTCAGCCGTTGGTGCCGCTTCCGCCTTGTAGCTCCTGCCCCGGCTCCTCTGTGGCAGTTTGCCTATCTGCTCCCTTGTCCCTAGCACCGCTGTTCCCTTCCGTCACGGCATGTGCCATGCTCTGCTGGGCTCCTTGGTTCTTGTCTGCTCCCCTCCTCAGCCTGCGAGCTCCAAGGGGGCCGGGCCAGGTCTTCCCCGTCTTGTCCTCCCGCCTCTGTGGGGAAACCCCTGACCTAGGGCCCGGCCTGCGGGACATGCTAAAGCAGCTGGCTGAGCCGTGTAGAGGGTTTGCCCAGGTGAGAAGGGCTGCTTTCCAGGTAGATGTCCTGGGCTGGGTGCAGGTGGCAACCTTGTTTGGTGCAGAAAACATCTGTCACTGTGCATATCTTATGCATTTTCCGGGAGGGTGTAGGTGTGGGAGTGACTTCATTCGTGCCAGTTGGGGTTAGCTGGGTGGGTCAGAGAGGCCCAGCCGACAGCCCCTGCTCCGCTGTGAAAATACCTCCTCCTTGGAGCTGAGCTGATGACCAGTGCCTGGGTCATGTATGATCACAGCCGTCATGGGCAGAGCAGAAGCTGGCTGGTCCTTGTCCTTAGAACCTTCAGAGGAAGAGAGGGGGCTGTGTGGTGTGGTCACCAGCCCTCCCCCAACCCCTGCTTCAAAGAGGACACCTCTGGTTTGTACTGGGAGTTGAGGCTCCAGGTGACTGTTTGAAGGCAGAGATCCATGAAACCACAAGTCAGAAAGAGATGGAACCAGTATAAGAGAATTCATGGAAAATTAGCGCAGAGCCAGGGCTAGACTCCAGGCTCCTGTTGTCCAGCTCAAATACTATCTATCTTCTTTTCATTTCTCCCACCCTTTCATCCTTGAGGTTCCGTTCCTAGTGAGTCTGGGTTGGATGGATTGAGGTCCAGGTGGACAGATGCATGGGGGGTTTCCAGGTGACACAGGCTGGGAGTCAAGCAGGCCCAGGTGTGGAGAGACAGAGCGATCCCCGTGGGCCACAGATGGGGACCCCCGTTTTCTATCCTCACACTGTTTTACTTTAGTTCCAGGAACTATGCAGTGGGGCAGGGCAGGAGCGTGGAGCTCCTGGGAAGTAAAGACAAGTGGCCGGACTTGTGTTTGGGAAGCGTCACCCACACGGAGCCGGTGGTTGGAGTGGTCCGGAGGGAGGGGCTCTTGTGGGAACACCGGTGAGGAGGAGACAGCTGGGCTGCTGGCTCGAGCACTCTCTGGGTGCTGCTGGCCGGCTCCCCGGGTGGTGAGAGGCTCAGCCAGAATGGCCTGTGCTGGCCATCAGGGAGAGACTTCCTTGGCCTGGTTTCCAAAGGCAAGGCACAGCCAAGGTCAACATGCTGTCACCAGCTGGGATCTTGGCATTGCTGTCCTCGGACCTCAGCGGGGCTGTCGGCCTTTCCCACAGCCTCCTTTCCTGCCTGGACAGAGTTTGGTCTGCAGTGACTGCTCCATTCCACCAAGAGATAGGCATGGAGCGCCACTCTGGTCCCCAGAGAGGACAGCAGTGCCCTGGGAACAGAGTTTCAGCATAGAGAGCAAGAGGCCAATGACGGATCCCAGATCCACTTTTACCCCAATGGACCGAAAGACCTTGAGTCCAGTTTCCTTGCCTATAAAAATCATGTTGATCTGGATTCAGTTACGGGGCAGGCATCCAGGCTGGTCCCTGGACGGGGCCATGATGGTAAAAAGGGCTGTCTCTGCCCTCAAAGAGTTTTTGGTCTGATGGGGCAGATTTAAAGAGGACACTGATTTCTGTGGCATGAGGCAGAATTGCTTTAGGGGTAGGAAGGTGGCATTATGGATTCTCAGAGAGGGGAGGCGACCATACCTCGTCCTGCTAACCAAGGAAGACTTCGCACGACAGAGGGCATCAGAAGATGGCTTGATTCCGGTAGACAGAGGGCCTGTGATTTAGGTAGAGTGTCCTGCATGAACATAAGTAGGATTGGATCATGTGTGTGGGGGGTGAGACAGGGTATGGATGCACCTTCAGCTCCCTGATCTCAAGCTACCATTTATAAAATAGCTGCAGTTTATTTCGAGCTTCCTGGGACCGAGGGGTGTGCTCGGCATTATCTCCGTGGATGCTCACGACCACTCTATGAGGTATTCATAGCGTTACCTCTATTTTGCAGACAAGGAAACTGAGGTTCAACTAGCTTAACTGGCTCAACATCCCATGACTGCTAATCGGCAAAACTCGGATTCTTACCCAGGTTGATTTGATCTAAGTCTATCTTCTTAACCACTCTGCTTAAAGTCCTTTGTAGTTTTAAAATGCTTCCTTTAAAATGCTTCCTTCTTTTTTTCTTCCTATGTCCAAGGACCTTTGAAACCTGTTCCTCGCCAGCTTTCTAAGACGCCTTCCTTTGCTTTGCTACATACACACTCTGTTCTTGGACTGCACTGGGACCCTCTCTTCAGGTTTCTGCACACCCCTGGGGCAGAACACATGGACGTGAGAAAGAGCAGGCACCAACGGGACACATGTCCCTGTATTGTGTTTTGGCTGGATGTTCAGCTCCTGCAGGACGGCTGGGCTCTGTGCCTCTTTGCCAGCTCCCTAGCCTTCAGCCAGGTTGAAAATCTACTCAGCGCTCTATAGATCATTGTATGTGGATGGGTTCAAGATGCCACTTCTCTCAGTGGCGTTCTGGTCATTTCTATGGTTCCCATCCTCACCCAAGGCTGGGAACACAGTATGTGCTCAGTTGATAAGTGGGTGAATGAATGATGGGGTACCTTGACTGTCCACAATTGCTGCTTTCAGCAGAGTTGTTGTACTGGAAATACATAAGATATGCACAATGGTAGATGTTTTCTGCACCAGAGAGACAAGTCTTATTTCT
>NW_021145734.1:42339-58260 GCF_002837175.3 Physeter macrocephalus | reverse complement strand
CAGAGGCCAAATATTTCCCAGGTGTATTCAGTATAAACCATCCCTTGCAAGATGAGATGCAGGATAACAAAAGTGTGGTTTCTGAAAGGACACAGGTACATGACTTGTTCACAGGGGCTTCTCTGTGAAAACATCACACCACACTACAGAAGGTGAACCAACAGACAACCACTTCCTTTGGGTTTGAGACAACAGTAAGAATTACATTAGAAATCATGTGAAACACTTTACCTAGTGCCTACCACATAGTAAGTACTCAATAAATGTTATCTATTATCATCATCATCTTTGCTGGGAATTGAGGTCTCAGTATCAGTATATATTTCTTTTTACAGAAATGCATGTCAATACTTTCCCATTCTTTTTTCTTTTTTTTTTTTTTGCGGTACGCGGGCCTCTCACTGTTGTGGCCTCTCCCATTCGGAGCACAGGCTCCGGACGCGCAGGCTCAGCGGCCATGGCTCACGGGCCCAGCCGCTCTGCGGCATGTGGGATCTTCCCGGACCGGGGCACGAACCCGTGTCCCCTACATCGGCAGGTGGATTCTCAACCACTGCGCCACAAGGGAAGCCCTTTCCCATTCCTTAAGTATTGATACTTAAAATTTGATATGTCAAAACCCCAGAGATAAAAGGCAGATTATCTGTCAGTAGAGGTTCTGAACCCAGGACTCTTGATTCCTCCAGCATCCCTCCCTGTATCACGCTGGAAACAAACAAGGAACCTCCTAGAGCTAGAGAACAGCAACAGTTAACAATAGAAACAGAAAAGAAGATAATACTTAAACTCTGAAATATAAATACCGTGTATGGAAGAGGTAATGAAGCAATCTTAGCATGGCTCTCCGAAGGCATTCTGGAATTATATAAGAAATTATCTGAAACAAAAGAAAAGAGAAAGGTTCAGTTTCATTTCTCTTTCTCCCCACTCCTAAACAAATTAGATGCTTCACTTTCAGCCAGCAATACTGGTGATATTAAGGCATGTTTTTCCATGTGAGCAGAGAAGAGATTTAAGTGAGAATAAAGAGGAGGGCTTCCCTCAGCTGGCCTTCCTATGATGTCAACTCCTCCATTTCCATCCTGACCCCAAACAAGGCACTAAGTTGGGGTCTTCAGGCAAAGAGAGGTGAGAAGAGGGGCTGGATCAGGTAATGCTGATGTGAACTGTTAATGTAGCCTTTCCCTGCCTTGGGTTCAATCCTAGGTTCCAGAGTCCACCTCCAGATCACAGAGCATTAGCCCAGGTCCCCCGAACAGGCCAACCCCTTCCCAAGGCTGCTCACCCCAATTCTGCTCACTTTGATCCCTGGAGGAGTGTGGGCAGCCCGATGTTCAGCTTTCTACTCACACTACCCCCAGTTTCACCCATCAGGCCCCTCCAGGCAGACAATGCTCACATCCATGCCCAATTACAGGCATCAACTCTAGAGAAAAACAGCCAACCTTGAGAATGCTATCTTCTCTTAAAGCATCATCAAAAGATTACTTTCGGGACTTCCCTGGTGGTCCAGTGGTAAAGAATCCACAGTCCAATGCAGGGGATACGGGTTCAATCCCTGGTCGGGGAACTAACATCCCACATGCCCACGTGCCACAACTATTGAGCACACGAGCCTCAAAGAGAGAGCCTGTGTGCTGCAAACTACAAAGCCCACATGCTCTGGAGCTCGCGTGCCACGACTAGAGAGAGAAAACCCGCGCACCACAACTAGAGAGAAGTCCGAGCGCCGCAACTAGAGAGAAACCCAAGCACCGGAACGAAGAGATCCCGCATACCTCAACAAAGATCCTGTGTGACGCAACTAAAACCCAACACAGCCCAAAAAAAAGGAAAATAAATAAATTAAATAAATTTTTTAAAAAAAGATTACTTTCAACAGTAACAAAAACAGAAAGAGAGAGACTTTTGAATATATCGCCAAGTGCCATAAATGAAAGAACAAGTGAACGAACGAATAAAAAATGGCATCTCTCTTTTGTTGTGACAGAAAACTGGTGAGCCTTTTAGACTGGTGGTATTCAAAATCCCGTGGTCTCCAACCATCACTGTTACCTGTACTCCTCTTCTGACCAGGCCTTTCAAGCAATGGGTGTTCGAGCAGATGCAGATCATAACAACACCAATCAGCACAAAAGCCAAGTAGAACAAGAAGAGAACCAGAAAGTCCATCCTGGGGCTACAAGGGAACAGAAAGAGTGTGACTATTACTGAGGGATATAGTCTAACGCGTATTCTCAGACATCAATTCCCTAAGTGACTCCAAGCAGAATTCTTCATCCTTCAAGCACAAATTGCCTCTCAGTGGGGCTTCCCACCTGGTCACCCTTCAAAAGTTTCCTAATCAAACCACTGTGGTCTGCCTTGTGGCATCTCCTCCCTGCAAATCCCAAAATAAGTGGGGAAGAACATGCAAAATGCATCCCCCTTCCCTCCCACAGCGACAAATCAGTCTTTTACTCCCCTGAATATAAATATTCACAATGACATTGATATGAATGTACCCAAAAGAATCTGCTGACATTGCTCTTGTAATAAGCATCCACCAGAGGCAGTCAGGGGCCCCCAGCCAGGATCAGGCATGCTGTCCTATGAAGATCCCTCCAGGACAGTGCCACAACAATCAGGGATCACCCAGGGGGACCAGAGTCAACACACAGGCCTGTATTAAGAAACTGGAAATGGTTAATTTTGGCCTTGGCAGATACGGTTCTGGGCAGACCTTCCAATTAAGATAACCAAACTAGAAACTCCTCACGAGATAAGACAGAGGAAACAAAGAGCAGCAATTCTCACGAGGTGATTCAGGGTCCCCAGCCTACATATTTCTTTTGTTTGGATAGTTTTCAGCCGGCACCTCTGGTATTCCTCCTCCGAACATTCACGGAGAATCCAAACGGCATCTCCTCGTGTTCAGCGGCGTGCGCCTGGCACAACAGGTGGCACCCAAAGCTGCAGGAGACACGGCTCCTCTAGGAAGCTGGATCTGGCTGCAGAGACATCAATTCAACCCTCACATACTATGACAGGCTAGGAGTCAGGGGCGGAATACATTGCGTAAAAGAATGTGGAAGTCAAGGGATGTTGAGACCCCGCAGCGTGAACGGGACTGTAAGATTTCTAGACAAAAAGCTCATTGGGAAGAAATAACCCGGGAGCCTTGGATCTCGGTGTTTATCCCTATACCTGAGGAACCCACGCTGGGGACCCGACAGAAGAGCATTCCCGAGGCTACTCTCCGTCCGAAGATCCCAGCGGGTGGGCCTGGCCGGAGCTTTCCCCGGGAGCCGAAACCGGGGTTGGGAGGATTGGGGGGTGCAGAAAGATCGGAGGGGACACTGGGGGTGTCTGTGCGCCGGGAGGGGTGAAGGTGGCACTGCAGCTCCATACACAAGGGGGAAGGGCGGGTCAGACAGAGAGACGAAGGGTCCTGTGCCAGCCCGGGTGTTTAATAGCCCAACGGAGGCGGACTTACCGCCGAGACCTGTCTACCGCCAGCTGCACC
Source organism: Physeter macrocephalus (assembly GCF_002837175.3). Classification (NCBI taxonomy): domain Eukaryota; kingdom Metazoa; phylum Chordata; class Mammalia; order Artiodactyla; family Physeteridae; genus Physeter; species Physeter macrocephalus. Next base: position 54,755 of record NW_021145734.1, on the reverse strand, counting down.
TGGTCCGCGCCTCTAGGGCGCGTCCCCAGACTTCCGGCGGATCCGTGACGTCATCACGCGACGCCGTCGGCCAGGCCGACTTCCGGCGGAAGTGCGTGCGGACAGCCGTGGGGGCTGAGGTTGCAGCTCGTGTTCTGCGCCCTCGGAGTAGTCTTTCGCTTCCCGCCTTGGCTCCTCCAGAATGTGGTCAAGTCTGACAGCTGGGAGGTCCAACTTTATAGAGCCGTTGCCAGAAATCTTACAAAGAGACTGTCCCAGGCCTGGTGCGGGCGAGGACGCCGGTGTTGTGAAGCGGACCGAGCCGCCCACCGGCCCGGGTAGAACCCAGTCATGGCTCGGCTCCCAGCCGAGCAGGGACCCCGGGCGGCCCAGGGCAGGCACACCTAGGGGCTCATACCCTGTGTCTTAGTGGTGGACAGAGTTCGCTTTGCTTTCTGCCAATCACACCGTTGGTACCTGTCTGAACCGTTCCAGTGTCTTTGCTACTGCTGTCTCAGAACATCTCTGAACATCCTGCCCCTGGGAGCATGACGATTGTTAGACTCCAAACCTAGAGGATAAGAAGGAAGGCTGTTTAATGATAGTTGAACCTGGAGTGAGAAAAGCTGCTTCCAAACATAGCATTGACAAGTCCCCTGTGGGGTGTCCCTTTTACCCTGAACGCCTCTGAATCCGCTGAGACCAGTCTATTCTCGATGCCTCTGAAAACCTGTCTGTAACTGAGCCAGGCCTATCCTCCTTTTGAGGGGAAATGTCTGTGATCTCCAAACACTGGCATTAAAGCGCTTCTCTTTTCCGGTCTTTGCTACCTACCCAGCTTACAGCTTCTTAATTCTTTTTTTTTTTTTTTTTCCTTTTTAAAAAACTTACCAAGCTGGGCACTTTCTGATACATTGTGTGAAAGGCCTTCACGAACTTGTGGACGCAGAGTTGAAAAACAAAACCCCCAAATCAGAAAATGTGATACCACCAGGGAGGACTGTGGTTATGGATGGAGCCTCATCACGTATGCAGAGTGGCTGGACTTCATCAGTGTCTCCAGCTGACTCCTCACCCTGCTGGTTCGTTCTGAGCCGGTGGTTAAGTATTTTGATTAGCTTTCCTCACTCATAAATGCTGAATTTTAGTTTTAACCCCATTCATTTTTTGCTCTGGATGGTTTCAGTTGAGCCTAAATTTAAATCTTCGTTTGATTACCTGTGGTATTTTGCACTGGACTGCTTTTCTTTCATTTCTTAAAATTTATGCAAGTGATACAATATTGTATTCTCCTTGTAAAAGAGTCAAACTATACAAAACAAAACCAGAAACCTCCCTTGACCATGACCCCTCCCAAATCTCAGTCCCTTGGCAGGATTAATCACTTATTTAGTGTGTATCTTCCACAACTCTTTTATACATTTATACATGTGTACTTATTAAACAAATATGTGTTGAGTACACAGTATATGCCAGGCACTGTTTTAGGCACTGGGAACAGAGCAATAAAACAGAAAAATCCCTGAACTTCATAGTTTACATTCTAGAATGTACATACACATTTATAATTTTTTGTTTACCGTAATAGCATTATCTTATACATAATGGTTCTACATCTTGCTTTCTTTTTATTTTCCCCAAAATATGTCTTGGTGATCCTTCCACACCAATACGTATATATTTGCTATATTGTATTTACCTCATTATGTGCAAAAATTCATTGTTTAGCTGAGCCATAACTCATCTGCTAGGGTCCCAAACTCTAGCGCCTGCAGGGGATATGCAGGTGACAAACCAGTAAAGTGACAAAGTGGAGCAGGTGTGTTTTGTTCTAAGCAGAAGTAGCTATTTACACAGACCAAAGGATTGTTAACTTGAATTCCAGTGTTTTAAGAGTATTTGAAAACCTGGATTTTCATGACATAAATCAAATTTTTTAATGTTGGCAACTAATTCAAGATTTTAAAACACTATTCAGGCTAAGCACAACATACCTTCAGGACAAATCTAGCCTAAGGGCCACCATTTTGCGACCTTTAATATAATGGTCCTATTACTAAACATTTAGGTTAATTTCACATTTTTCTATTACAAACCGTGCTGAAGTGAAAATACCTTCATGAACTTCATTACGCACAGTAGGTGTATTTTTCTAGGACAACTACAGGAAGTAGAATTTCTGGGCCACAGAATATATAGGCATTTTTAATTTTAATAAATACTAAATTGCTCTTGCACTACAAATGTCTGAGAGAGCCTGTTTCTCCAAACCCTTGCCAACATTTGATAGATCAGCTTCTGCTTTTTTTTTTTTTTTTTTGGCCCCACCATGAGACTTGTGGGATCTTAGTTTCCTGACCAGGGATTGAACCCCAGGCCACAGCACTCTGGACTGCCAGGGAATTCCCAGATCGGCTCCTTTAATATGTACATTCTGATGGGTTAAATGGCGTTTTATTTATTTATTTGCTCACCACACACTTACGTAGCACCTACTGGGTTCCAGGTACCGTTCTGTTTAGTTTAAAATTTTAAAATATTTATCATTTAATCTTAATAGTAACTCTATGAGTTAAGTACTATTATTAATATAATACCACTTTTATAGATGAGGAAATGGAGGCATAGAGAAGTTAAATAATTTTCCTTCAGGCCGTAGAGTTAAAAAGTATTAGAGCCTGATTCAGACTCAGGCCATTGGGTGGAAGAATCAGTGTGCTTAATTGCTGGGCTGGGCTGTCTTCACTGCAGCTGGCTGGTTTCTAGTGACGTTGAACATCTTGTGTGCTTATTGCCCCGATTGTCTATCCTCTATTGTGAACTGATTACAATTATCCTTTGCCACTTTTATTTGTTTACCATTTTCTTGTTGCATTGTGGTACTTATTTACATATTTTATGCATTTGTTAGGGAACAGGCTAAGGTGCCTCTCTTAGTTCAGACTCCCTAAGAGCAAACAAACTCCAAGACAAGGATTTGGTCCCAAGAAACGTGGTGAGGGATTGGGGGAGTGCGAGAAAGGAGAGGAAAGCCAGGAAAGCAGATGTTGATGAGTAGAGGGGGGCACGTGGGACTGAGTCCCACTGGGGATCATCTGAGAGGCTCCACAGAACACGCCTCAGAATTGTCCCATGGAGGAACAGCTAATCCTGGGACAGTAACTCCCTAGTCCTTCTGGCCTGCCCACACATAGGCCAGCCCAGCGCCACGTACAGAGGACACCTCAGGCAGACACTCAGGAAGCCATCCATCTCCACGGAGGGCTGTGGGGATACAGGCAGGGCACCTACAGTGTCTGCTCTGCTGTTATAACAGAGAGACCCCAAAACACAGTGGTTTTATTAGGAAAGAAGTTTAGTTCTTTCGCATGCGATAGTCCAGAGGTAGGTGGACAGTCCAGGCGTGGTAGGCAGTTCCTCTCCAGGAGATCCATGCGATCACACAAAGACCCAGATCCTTCCTTATCTTGTTGCTCCACCACTCGGTAAAAATTTCCAAACCTTCTCTGATTACAACACCCCTCAGGGACTTAGAATTTTTTTCACAGAGCACCTCAGCCAAAAGAAATATCTAATAATCCCAGCTATTAAATAATTATCTCTGAACAACTTCATAAGTATTTGTGTCCAAACAACTTAGTGCCCCTTGCACACTGCACAGTTTATCAAACTTTAAAAACAGGTTGAAAACCACCATTCTCATTCCTGCTTCACATTCCAGCAGCACTTGCTTTCTAAATCCATCTTCACAAAGATGAGACGTCAGGAATTTCTCCATCTAACGGCTGAAAATGTGAACTAACTCAAGCTAGCATTTCATGTACAACACAGGTGTTAACTTTGTTTTCTCAAATTTTTAAGATATCCCATAGCATCCCCATGAGTTTGCTGTGGCACCCCCCCCCCAACCCTCGGCACTTTGGGCACAGTATGGAGCCACAGCACTAGGGTGTTGCCCTTACGCCAAGGTCACTACCTTGCAGCCCCTGAGTAGGGGAAAGAAGGAAATGAAAGGCTGTTCACTTTCAAGGATGGAACTTTCCAGTTGCACTTAGCCTTTCCTGCTCAGATCCAATTGGCCAGAACTTAGTCACATGGCCATACCTGGCTGCAAGGGGAGCTGGGAAATGTAGTCTCTGGCTGTACTGCTGTGTGTCTAGCTAACACTTGGAAGGTTGTTACTTCTAAAAGGAAGAAATAGAAATTATTCTCTTATTCTGGAAATTAATCCTTTGTCTATGATATAAAATCAAAATATTTTCTCCTACAGATCACATCTCTGTTAACTTTGTTTATGGTGTCTTTGTTATAGAGAGATTTTAAATTCTGAAGTACTCACATTTATCAGCCTTTTCTTTTGTGGCTTTTGGGTTTGGTTTTGTTGTATTTTGTTTTGTTTTGGCCGCGCCCTTCAGTGGAAGCGTGGAATCTTAACTACTGGGCCGCCAGGGAAGTACCAAGTGGCTTTTGTTTTTTGTATCGTATTCAGCAAGGTATTCTTTATTTCTTTTTTAACTTTTAGGTGTACAGCAAAGCGATTCAGTTATACGTATACATGTATCTATTCTTTTTCAAATTCTTTTCCCATTTAGGTTGTTACATAATATTGAGCAGAGTTCCCTGTGCTATACAGTAGGTCCTTGTTGGTTATCCATTTTAAATATAGCAGTGTGTACATGTCAATCCCAAACTCCCAAAGCAAGGTATTCTCCAATATTACATATACCAAAAATAAAAAGCACACACACTCATACACACAAATATATTCTCCAGTGTTTTCTTCTAGTTGATTTATACTTTTATCTCTAATTCATCTGGAGTTTCTTCCCCTGATGGCTGAAATCATTTCAGAAGGGAAAGGAAACATTTAAAGTGTGTAGCCAAGGCATTATGTGTCTATATATCTTTATCCATTTACAATGGAGTTACCTTCCAATAAACCCATTGTAAGTTGAAAATATCGTTAAGTTGAAAATGCATTTAATACACCTAATGTACCAAACATCATAGCTTAGACTATCCTACCTTAAACGTGCTCAGAACACTTAACATTAACCTACAGTTGAGCAAAATCATCTAACACAAAGCCTATTTTATAATAGTATTGAATATCTCATGTAGTTTATTTAATACTGTAGTGAAAGTGAAAAACAGAATGGTTGTATGGGCACAATATGGTTGTAAGCGTATCTCTTGTTTACCCTCATGATTGTGTGGCTGATTGGGAGCTGCAGCTCACTGCTACTGTCCGGCATCACAAGAGAGTGTTGTACCACATATCGCTAGCCCAGGAAAAGATCAAAATTCAAATTTCGAAGTATGATTTCTCTTGCACCATCATAAGTCGAACCATTTTAAGTCAGGACTGTTTGTATTAAATTCTCAACTGCCTTACAACTCACCTTCCTGCTTTTCATGGCAATCTTCTGCACACGTTCCACATGGAACAGTGAACACTGGTGTTTCCTACCCAACATGTAAGCCACACACCTCCATGCATGCTCTTTGGGTAGGACTGAACTACCCCCACCTCTAGGAGTGGGTCTTAATTGGTCTCAGCTAATCAGGATAATCCTATCCTCCTTATCACAGTAATTTTTCAAAACAAAAGCCAATGTCTGGAATGCATGACCAGCCTCTGGGATGCAAGTGAACCAATTAGAACGAAGCTAGGATTCCTTTCCAATGGTGTCTCCTCTCCCTTAGATTGACTAAAGATATTAAGGAGGAAACCTGTAGCTTCACTTCCCTTAACTTGTAACTATGAGGAAAGCCAGCCTGAGGATAAAGCCTACATACTGGAGAGGGCAGACCCAAGAGAGTTGCAGAGAAATGAAGTCAGAGCCCTGATCAAACTGTGCCTGAAGTCCACCCCACATCTGGACCTCCTAGTTAGATGTCCCCTTTATTTTTTTAAACTATGTTGAGTTACATTTTTCTGTAACTTGGAATTGAAGACATCCTAATCCTAACAGAAACAGGTAGTCACTCAGCTCTTTTTCCCCACCTCATATTTTTCTCTTTAAACTCATTTAAAATTTTATAGAAATATAGAAATAAACAGCAAAGAAAAAGACTGTATTTTACTATCATAACTGCTACTTTATTATTGTGTGTTTCTATAAACATGAAAATGTGAACTTTATATTCGTTTAAAAGGTTTACATAGCTGTAACCGCAGTGTCTAGACAATTTTTTAATTTTGCTTTTTTTTTTTTTTTTTTTTTCGGTACGCGGGCCTCTCGCTGTTGCGGCCTCTCCCGTTGCGGAGCACAGGCTCCGGACGCGCAGGCTCAGCGGCCATGGCTCACGGGCCCAGCCGCTCCGCGGCATGTGGGATCTTCCCGGACTGGGGCACGAACCCGCGTCCCCTGCATCGGCAGGCGGACTCTCAACCACTGCGCCACCAGGGAAGCCCTAATTTTGCTTTTTAAATGTAGTTTATCATAAATTCTTTTACTCTATCTAGATAATTTTAATTATTATTCAGGGATACAACATAATGAACTTAATCTTATCATTGAACATTTGTATTATTTCCTACTTTTCAGTATTATAGTTTTGCAAGTATTCATGTTCATAGCTTTTATTTTTATTCAGTTGAATTATTTTCTCAGGACAAATATCTCAGTGGTCAGTCAGTTCCTGAAACTCGTATTTCTGGCATTTTATTTTTTCCCTCTGTTCTTCAAAACCTCCAAACATGAACCTTGACACTTGTATTTTTATAAATAGCAGAGGAGAATACACACTACTTAAGCCTAAATCCAAAATTTTAATTCAAGTGTGATAGGAAGGATTGTATCACCCATGAAACATGTAGCAAAGAATCCCTCTTTGGAGCATTCCTAGACCCTCCTGTCAACCCCTGAAACTGGACCTGTGGTATCAGTTTTTTACCTGCTACAAGATCGGTTGACAGGATCAACCACATTTTATACTGCCATCTCTTGTCCCCAAGGGACTGACTGAAGCAGTACTTTGGAAAGGGGATACGGGACTTCATAGCTACCCTTGCAAAGACAAATATAGCACATGATGCTTGTTTACAAACAGTGATTTATTGGTCAGGAGGAATTTTACAATGGAGAAAAAAAGAAAAAAAATATAAAGGAACATGACCGAAGTATTTTTGTTGGAGGAGAAGCATTGGGTCTGTATTTGCTTACTGTTGTATCCGTATCAACTATTTTAGTGCCTCGTTCCTAGTAGATGCTCAGTAAAAATGTGTTGAATGAATGAAAGAAAAAGGATGAATTCTACCCAAAGGAAAATCTATATCCTGGATAGCAGCCAAAACAAAAATTCTTCTGGCCAGTAGGTGGGGCCATAGAGTGTCACCATTAACCAGCTTGAAGCATTACATAGGCGTGGCCAACTTAATACTTTCCAATGGGCCTTTGCTTCCTTGATTACTTCCCCTTAAGGTAACTGTGTTCAGCTCTCAGTTCAAAGGGATTATCAGAGCAGATTCTCCATTTCCCGATCACTTCTGGTCTTGTCTTAAGCCGGTGCCCTGTTCAGCTCTCCTCACCCCAAATGCTCTGTCACTCTGGGCACCAATACTGCAGTCCCTGAGACATTTTCAGAAAAGAGAAGCCACCTGACAACCCAAAGAACAGACAGACGAGCAAGAGATTACAGGCTGACTGATGGAGGATGGTCCCTCCCTTCATATAAAGTAAGTATACAGTTTGTTCTTCACTTGTTTGGTCTGTATGTTACACAGAAAGAGGCCGGAGAAAGACAAGGGACGATGTTGTGAATACTGTCTCAGAGCAGTGGGGAAGAAATGAGGGGCACTTCTTGGTCAGGGTCCCAGAGGCATGACGTCCTTGTTAATGCTCTCGACACCAAGCAAATCAGGACTGACACTGGGCTCTGTGAAGGGCAGACATGAGTGTCATCCCAGGAGGAAATTCAGAATGAAAATATTGGGTGGGAAGTCATGTAGGGGTTAAGAAGATGAGCGCAGGAATCAGGCTTCCTGGGCTCCAGTCCAAGATCCACCACGTCTAGCTGTATGGTTTTTACTTAACCTCTGTGAGTCTGTTTCCTCATCAGTCAAGTAAGGATAAGAGACTCTACCTCAAAGCGTTGTTGGGAGGCTTAAATGAGATAATGCATGTAAAGCACATTCAATCAACACTGGCCACTCCTACAGATTAACAAATGTGATCAATACAGGAGGACAAAGTGGGAAGTATTTCTGACCTCTGAAGAAGTTTGGGGTATCAGGGTTCTTTATGTTGCAAGTAACAGTAAGCCCAACTCAAATGGGATTAAACAACAAAGGAGATTTCTTGGCCTCTGTCACTGGAATATCCAGAGATGGTGCAGGCTTCAGGAATGGTTTGAATCAGCAGCTCAGTGACATCATCAGGGACAGAGGTTCCTTTTGTCCCTCACTCTGTCACCCAAGTATCAGCTTCATCCTCAGACCCACTTTCCTTCTGGTGGTGGGACAGCTGCCAGACGCAGCTGGGGCCTCATGCTTCCACATTCACTTCCAACGAGGGGAGAGTGGGGACGTTTACCCTGGCGTTCCAAGTAGGAGTGCTGAGAGTCACCCTGGCTGGCTTGAAGCAGAGGCTCACTCCTGCACCATGAAGGGCTGGGAAAATGGACTGTGCCTTTTGTTGAGTTAAACAAGTCCCCCTGCTGAAGCTGCAGGGGAGATCAATTTCTCCCAAATCACATGAGCTGCTCAGGGGAGAGGAAGATTCCAGACAGAGACCTGGGTAATACTAGAAAGGGCATGGATGCCGGGTAGGCACTCAATAAGTGGGTATCTAATAAGTTGTATCTGGCATGATGGCACAATAAGTGAAAAATGTTCTCCCAATTAAGAGTAAGCCCAGGATGAAAGAAGTTGCCACAGCGAAAACGTGGGATGAGTGGGGCATGGCAGGAGCTCGTGGTGGACGCCCTTCATCTCCCAGACTCAAAGGCAAATATATTAATAAAATTCCTTCCTGGCAAGCCGTCTCCTGGTGTAAGTTCAAGAAAATGTGTATTCAAAGGAAGAAGGAGGAAATTCTAGCCGCAAAGCTGCAATCTCACAGTTCTGCAAGGTCACCCAGAACGGATGCAATTCCTTAGGAAGAACAAGAGGCGTAAAGAGAGAAGAGGGAGAGACTCTCCAGCATCACGGGGTGGCGGGAAAAGAGGGGCTGGCAAAGACAGCCAAGTTAGGATGGTCCACCAAGAGGGCTGCCATGGAAGCCAAAGGAGGAAGCGTTCTCTAATCTCTCCGGGGGGGCTCCAACAGGGGAGGCAGATGGGAGGCCCTGGAATGAGCGTCCCACAGACGTGAAGAAATGTCCGTGGGGAAGCGAGGTGCCCTCTATCCTGGCACAGGTTCTGGCGGCCCCTCCGGTCCCCTGAGCTACCACAGCAACTCCTCTTGCTACAGATGGCACGTTGCGGGCTAGGAGCTCCAGAATCCGTAGGATCAACAGCTTACAAACTGCAGCCTGGAGAAGGCGGATCCGGATGGGAAGCAGTCCTGAACGTTAGCCCGAAGCCAGGGGACCGGAGGGTGAGGCTCCTGGGATACACAGAGTTTGCTGTTTGTCACACACACAACACAGTGAGGTTGTGCAGGACCCTGACCGTCCCCTTCTGCTGGCGCTCCCAGGAGGGGAGCAGGGCGCCGAGGGGAGTGTGTGCAGCTGAGAGGAGTTCAGACTGCCCCCGAAGTCAGCTGTGCCAAACGCAGCCTCCTTCGTTTCCCCATAACTGGACCGAGCTTGGCTCCCATGACCTGGGTTCTAGTGGGGCGGTGAGTCTGCTCCTCCAAGCCTCCCTCCTTACCCACTGCTCCAATTCTTACTTCTTTTGGGTGTGAAAGAGGCTCTTGGTCCCCGTGAAAGCAGTCTCACTCTACGGTTTATGCTGTAAACCATAAGCTTTTGCAATAATTTTTTTTCCCCTTCCAAAATCCCCAACTTGACACCAAAAAAAAAAAAAAAAGTTTGTATTTCAGAACTTGATCTTTCACCAGACACACTAAAGTCCACTAAAGAGGTTGAAAGACCAAAAGGTGCTCTTTTAAGGCTAAATCTCCCCATCACACACACACCCCGAGTTCCCATCTAAAGCTACCTTGACGACTGGGGGAAGAGCAACAGGTATAAGGGATAGGCAGGGCGACTTCTCCAAATCTCAAGCTATTCTCCACCACATTTATTTAAGGACAGGTGCTGTCTTATTCCTGGAAGGACTGGAGATGGTTTACATAGACATACAAAACAACAAGATAAAATAACTTTCAAGTGAGTAGAGGGGAAACAAGACAAAGGGGAAATGAACATAAGAAAGACAAGGTGCACCAGTGGGTGGATCTCACTTCCATCGTGGAAGCAGGGGTGCCAGGAGAGGCTCCTGACAGCACTTGGCTCACAGACCAGCTCTACATGCAGCTCAAGCCAAGGCTTGTGCCAGGGGCTGAGCAGAGAGTCAATCCTGCCTGGACCCGGACGTGACAGCTACTTTGTTCTTCACTGTTGTTTTGCTAACGCTTCCTGTGACATGGTGGTGGGATTTGGAGTCTCAAAGGCTGCTCATCACACCACACTCCTCTCCAAAGAGCACCCCCAACAAACCCCATCCTTAATTCACACCAGATCCATGGTCAAGTAAGCCCCCAACTTTTACCCTGTTTACTGCTAAGCCAACTCTCCTACTATCTTGTTGGATTGAAACGATTGTGGCAACCAGCATCCCTGACTCTGGGGGCTGAGTCCCCACCCACCATCTTCCCCAGCATCCCGACATTTGCAGGCTGGGTGGGAAGATGAGTGTCTCACCACCCAGCTTCCTCTTCCTGGGCACAAGGGAAGGTGACATCTCTCAGGCTCCTTTGAAGTTTGTTCTGGGCATTGAAAAGCAGGCAGAAGAAATGTAGGTCACTTCTAGACCATGCCCTTAGAACATTCCTGCACAACCCTCTGGCAATCTCGTCCCCTTCTATAATGACTTATACGGAAGTGACCACATGTTTACGATGTTGGCAGCACAAGACAGAAGGATCTAGAACCCTGCATCTTTTCCTGGAGGTAGCCCCCACCCCCGACCCAGGAAAGCCACCCAACCCATGCCAGACTGTCCTGTAGGCAATAAATAAAACTTTACTATGTTAAGCCACTGAGACTGCAGGTTGTCTGGTACCACAGCCAGCATGCATCACCCTAATACACTAGCCAAGTGGATGCCAGCCATCAAAATTCCATTACGACACTGGTCAACTTCAGCTCTCATGTCACAGGGATGGACAATCATCTGGACCAACCCCTCCATCCCCTCAGTAGGCTGTTGCCTATTCCCCTGCCTTTGTTACCCAAGGTCCTAAGGATACAGTGCAGATATACTCAGAGGCTTTGGGTAGGAGTACATGACGTGACTGCAGATATCAGTGCCCGGCCCTCAGTCCTGAGTGGCTGGACGTGTCAGGGTAGACTTGGCATGGAGAGAGGAAGACACAAGCCAATTTTAAACTGATGTCTGGGTCTTCCCAATCAACCCGTTTGCCCACATTTGCTCTCCTTGGCCAAGGCCACTTACCTAGCTCTTAACGCATCCTGAGTGAAGAGCCTTTTAACCATATTCGGATGAAACTTCACTAGAGCAATGCATAAGTTTGCTAGGGCTGCCTTAAAAATACCACAGACTGGGTGGCTCAAACAATAGGGATTAATTTTCACACAGATTTCAAGATCTGAGATCAAGGTGTTGATAGGGTTGGTTTCTCCTGAAGCCTCTGTCCTTGGTGCTGTGTCCTCACATGGTCTTTCCTCTGTGCACATGAATCCCTCGTTGTCTCTCTGTGTCCAAATGTCCACTTCTTATAGGGACACCAGTCAGATTGGGTTAGGGGCCACCCTAACAGCCTTATTTTAATTTAATCACTTCTTCAAAGATTTATCTCCAAATACAGTCGCATTTTGAGGTACAGGGGTTAGGAATTCGACATATGAACTTGAGGGGACACAATTCAGCCGTAACAAACAAGATCCATTTTGGGGTGTTCGCAGTCATATTTCTGTGGATTATTTAAGGAGAAAAAAGCATCTTCTTATGGGGGAAGTCAGATCAACTACAGTATACTCTTAACAGGGCACCAGGGTTGGGCTGGATGTTTCCAAAGTTTGCTGGAAGAAAAAAATTAGGAGAAAATCTGTACAACCTTGAGTTTGGTGATGGGTTTCTAGATACAGCACCAAAAGCATAATCTCCCCCCTGCAAATTTAATAAACTGGACTTTATTCAAATTTAAAATTTGGCTCTGTGAATAACACTGTTAAGAGAATGAAAATACAAATTATTGGGCTTCCCTGGTGGCGCAGTGGTTGAGAATCCGTCTGCCGATGCAGGGGACGTGGGTTCGTGCCCCGGTGTGGGAAGATCCCACATGCCGCGGAGCGGCTGGGCCCGTG
>NW_021145734.1:17959-42117 GCF_002837175.3 Physeter macrocephalus | reverse complement strand
CGGGAGAGGCCACAACAGTGAGAGGCCCGCGTACCGCAAAAAAAAAAAAAAAATTATTTTATTGAAGTAGAGTTGATTTACAATGTTGTGTTAATTTCTGCTGTACAGCAAAGTGACTCCGTTTGCTGTATTGCAGAATATATGTATATATATACATATATATACACATACATATACACACTCTTTTTCATATTCTTTTCCATTATGGTTTATCACAGGATATTGAATACAGTTCCCTGTGCTATACAGTAGGACCTTGTTGTTTATTCATTCTATATATAATAGTTTGCATCTGCTTATCCCGAACTCCCACTCCATCCCCCCACCCCCCTCCCCCTTGACAACTACCAATTTGCTCTCTATGTCTGTGAGTCTGTTTCTGTCTCTTTGACAAGTTCATTTGTGTCATATTTTAGATTCATATTTTGATATACTTAGATCACATATAAGTGATATCATATGGTATTCGTCTTTCTGTTTCTGACTTACTTCACTTAGTATAATCTCCATCCATGTTGCTGCAAATGGCATTATCTCATCCTTTCTTATGGCCGAGTAGTATTCCATCGCATATATGTACCACATCTTCCTTATCCATTCCTCTGTCGACGGATTCATGTCCAAGTCTCTGTGTGGGCATATGCTTTCACTTCTCTTGGGTAAATCCATACCTAGGAGTGGGACGGGTGGGTCACTTGAAAAGTGTTTAGTATGTTTAGCTTTTTAAGAAACTGCCAAACAGTATTCCATAATGGTTGTACCATTTTACATTCCCATCAGTGGCGTCAGGTAACTTAATTTTGTACCACATAGACTTTGTTAGTCAAGAGGACAAAAGAGCAGCCCAAGTAAATCAGCCATGTGACTGCCCTGGTTTATGTCCAATGACCATGCAGCACAACAGTTATGCAGCCTAACAGGCATTCAGAGTTGTGCTTGAAGATGTACTCAATTACAACATCAGTCGCTCTTCCACCAGGCTCTGGGGACACTCTTGTTCACTCACAGTTATTTTTCTTTCCACTGAGGATATACTGTAAGCTTCCTAGCAGAGTTTACAATGTACATGAGACTAGAGCACACATATATACACTTCTCTGCCTCTCTCTCTCTCTCTCTCTCTCTCTCTCTCTCTCACACACACACACACACACACACACACACACACACACAGTAACTTGGTGCACCTTTGGGTAAAGCAAACTCTGGAAAACATCCAGTTCAATCATGGTGACCTATTAAGAGAATCTTCTAATCTGTCTGATCCGCATTCCCCACATCCCGAGAAAAGGATTTAAAAATAAACTTTTAATTTTAGAACAGTTTTAGGTTTGCAGAAAGTTGGGAAGACAGTACAGAGTTCCCTCTTACCCTGCACCCAATGTCCCCTATTGCTGTCATCTTTCATTACTATGGTCGATTTGTCACCCCTAATGAACTGCTACTGACCCATTATCATTAGCTAATTCAGATTTCCTTAACTTCGCACCTAACGTGCTTCCTCCGTCCCAGGATCCGTGTTGCATCTAGTCATCAGGTCTCCTTAGCCTCCTCCAGTCTGTGACAGTTTCTCATACTTTTCTTGTTTTTGATGACCTTGACCATTTTGAAGAGCTACCTATTTTCAGAATGTCTCCCAATTTGGGTTTGCCTGAAGTTTTTCTCGTAGTCAGACTGATTACGGGTTTTGCGGAGGAAGTCCACAGAGGCAAAGTGCCATTCCCATCACATCAAATAAAGGGTCCGTGCTATCAACCTGATTTTCCTCTGCTGGTGGTGACCTTGATCACCTGACTGAGGTCATGTTCGTCGGGTTTCTCCACTGCAAAATACTGTCTTCCCACCCTCGCATCTGTCCTCTTTGGAAAGAAGTCACTACGCTCAGCCCACACTTAAGGGTGGGGTGTTCCGTTCCACCTCCATAAGGAGAAATAGCCGTCTAAATTATCTGCAATTCTTCTGCACAGGAGATATGTCTCTTTTCCTCACTTATTTATTTAATCAATTGTTTATATCAGTGTAAACTTGTGGATATTTATTTTATACTTTAGGTTGTAACCCAACACTATGTTATTTACTTTTTTGCTCAAATTGTTCCAGTTTTGGCCACAGGGAACCCTTTCCTTCAGCTCCTGTGTCCCTTTGACAAACCCCATCGTGTGTGTGTGTGTGTGTGTGTGTGTGTGTTTAGCACTTCCTTACTCTCCAGCACTAGAAGATGCTCCAGGCTCACCTTGTATATTTCCTGCCCCAGCCCTCGAATCAGTCATTTCTCCAGGGAGCCCGGGCTCCTTTTACTGGGCAATGATATTAGAAATCAAGATCTGGCGCTGGATGTGCTCATTGCTGCTGGGATGTCCTTGCTTCTAAGCCTTCTCAGCTGACAGAGCAAGCAAACTGATGTGCAGGTACTAACCTATGCATATGCGCGTATCTGTAAATATTTCTGTGTATATCTATCTGCTGCAATAGTAGGCTAAGTATGAGTTCATACCGCTGTTCCTGACTAATCCAGTGCCTCGCGGGTCATTCTAGCTTTCCCCCTTTGCTCACCTGTAATCTCCCACCGCAACAGGGAGAAACCTGGCTCCCACGATCCACTGACTTAACCGTTCAGTACCAGTGTGCGCGTACAGTGTGATTTCAGAACTGTCAACCTGCACCCCAGCGGGGAGCAACTGTACCAACTAGAGCAACAGTGTGACGCACAGTTCCGTTTGCCTTTCGTTTTACAGACCCTGCTCGTTCCCAGAATTACTTAGGTCAGCATCTTTTCTCCCATCCAAACCTCTTTCTGGACTGGGTCTCCCCTTCTCCCGCCCATAAACCTGGCCTCTGGGGCTCCGGCGGTGGTGTCCTCTGTGGGGACTGGATCTCCACGCCCCAGTAGTCTCATCGGTCCCCTGTGCCATCACCCCCACCCCCAAACAGCCCAGTTGACTCCTCTTGACCCACCTGCCAAGCTCTGTGACCTCAGGGCTGGACCTGGCCCCAGCCCAGCTCCAGTCAGTCTACACTCCTGCCTGAGGACCCCTGCGCATCCCCCAGGACCCTGCAGCAGGGGCCGGCCGCTCTGGGCCCTGGCCAAGCTGTCCAACCATCCTGCTGGTCCACCTGGTAACCGGGGCCTTCTCGGGTTACTCAGAGGATCACTTCGCCTTAGAAACTCCAGCTGTCATCTCGGACGCCTCAGTAACCGATGCCAAGGCCCTGAGCAGCAGAGGGCCAGCAACAGGCAAGTGTCCCCAGGTGTCCCGCAAGCACTGTGCTCTGTCACTGCAGCCACTGCCGTCACCAGGGAGGAAGGTGAGCAAACCTGGAGGGAGGTGGGGGACCCAGGACTCTGGGATGGGCAGCCCTGGGATGCCTCCCTCTCGTAAGCCCTGTTGGGAGCCTGGAGTCCTGTTTCCAGGGGAGGATGAGGGAGGAGAGTGACCCAGACGGGGAGCTCTGCATGGGTGAGAGAGGGCTTCGGTCAACCTGCAGGGCTGTGGACGCACTGGAGGGCTGGACACAGCTCAGAAGCCCAGCAGGGTCCGCTTGCTGGCAGCCTCTTTGGTTCTGCAGGCTCCCCAGGTTGGGTGCAGATGTGTTAGGGGTTGCCTGCTCTGGCCTCTGATAGGCAGCCCTGCCAGAGGTCGCCGGTCAGAATAGGTGTGCACTGTTTCCAGCCAGCCCCTCTTTGATCGTGGAGGAGCTGACTGCTTCTCTCGTGGTACGAGAACTGATCTCAGGCCCCTCCAAGGCACGGGGATGCCCCCACCCCGCCTGGGCCCAGTGGACCCAGGAGTCCAGTGATACCACCATGTGACAGAGTAAGTGTCCCTGAGGCTCCATGGTGGCACCACTGCCTGGCGGAAGAGGACCAGGGCCCCTGGGGTGGGCTCGGGAGTGAGCCTGCCAGCCTCGGGGTATGGCAGCTTCCACCCCACCAAGTGTGAGGAGTTCTCACACCGTGCACTCTGGTGGCAGGTGACACAGGTTCTCACGGAATGTCACTCAGGGACATTTCCTCCCAGTCCATGATGCTCTTGGAAACTTGGACCTCCTCCCTGCCCCCAACGGTTCTAAGAAGTGTTCCCCAGGTGTCCTGGGAGAGGCCAGCTCCTGGGAGAGGGAGCCAGTGGGAGGATGACACCCATAGTGTGGGTGGAGGGCTCTCCAAACATCTTCGGAGGGCTGAGGGGTACCGAGACCAGGGCCTTCAAAATCCAGCCCTCAGAGGTTCTTCTAAGCCTCAAGAAGTTCTCAGAACTATGGACTCTTACCCAGAAAACTAAGCCTCACCTATGACGTGTCACCCTCGCCTCCCCATGATGTGTTTGTGTCTCCAGCCCACTCAATCATCTGCTTTTGGAGGACAGAGTCACCTCCCCTACCCCGAGCCTGTCCTAAGGCCAGGAGCCCAGAGACCCCAAATTAGCCATATCATGCTTCCTCAAGGAGGGCAATTCAAAGGGCAAATAACCCCCAAAGTCAGTAGGAATTTGTGAGCTCATACCACTGGGAAGTCCTTTTGTCCCATGGAAGTTGGTGAATCAGGCACAACTGGATCCAAGAGTTGAGACAATATCCTAAGAACTCATCCTCCACATGGAGGCAGAGAGGAAGAAGTAGAGACTCAGACTAGCACAGGCCTTGAGTCTCTGAGCGGCATGCAGCCCAGTGTTTAGTCTCTCTTCCTCTCCAGCTGCTCGGACACCACTGCCATGCCAGCCACCAACCAGGGCTGGCCTGAGGACTTCGGCTTCCGGCTGGGCGGCTCGGGTCCCTGCTTCGTCCTGGACGTGGCCGAAGGGAGCAGCGCACACACCGGGGGTCTGCGGCCCGGGGACCAGATCCTGGAGGTGGAGGGGCTGGCCGTGGGCGGCCTGAGCCGCGAGCGCCTCGTGCGCCTGGCCCGGCGCTGCCCGCGCGTGCCGCCCAGCCTGGGCGTGCTCCCCGGCCCCGACGGCGGCCCCAGCGCGGGATCCGGCTGTGCACCCCTGACCACAGCCTCGCGGCCCCCTCGCTCCGGCCGCGGCCTCTCTCTGGGCCGCGAGCTGCTACGCCTGGCCGGCCGCAAACGCCCCGACGCCGTGCACCGAGAGCGCAGGCGCAAAGCCCAGGAGTTCCGCTGCAAGGTAGGGCGCCCAGGGCGGGACGGGGCGGGGCCCTAGGAGGCGGGGCGGTCTGGGTGTGGGGCTCTAGGGACTGTTGTTCTGGGGGGCGGGCACTGTGGGCGGGGCACGCCAGGGGCTTGATTTGTGGGAGTTGCTTTTCTTTATTTATTGAGGTAATACGGATGCACAGCTCAGTAAATCTTACCTAGGCATACACCCTTGTAACTACCACCCTGATCAACCTGTAATTTAATAGCATAAAGACAGTAATAGAATGCAGAACATAGAATGTTTCCTTCACCCTCTCCTTCATGAGAAGGTTCTCCTGTGACCCTTTCCCTGTCTATCTGCCCCAACCAGAGGTAGCTACTATTCTGACTTCCATCGTCATAGATGACTTTTACCTGTTTGTGAACGTCATATAAATGGAATTATATAACATGTACTCTTTGGTGCTGGGCTTCTTATGGTCATGTTATATCTGTGACTTTCATCCCTGTTGTGTGTGGTAGTGGATCATTCTTTCTATTGCCCATATTAGTAACATAGTGTCTTAGTCTACTGAGGCTGCTATAATGAACTGTCAGAGTGTGAGTGGCTTATAAACAACAGGAATTTATTTCTCACAGTTCTGGAGGCTGGGAAATGCAAGATCACAGTGCCAGCAGATCAGTGTCTGGTGAGGACCCACCTCCTGGGTCACAGACAGTGGCCTTCTTGCTGTGTCCTCACAGAGTGGAAGGGGATAGGGATCTCTGTTGGGTCTCTTTTATAAGAACATTAATCCAGGGCTTCCCTGGTGGCGCAGTGGTTGAGAATCCGCCTGCCGATGCAGGGGACACGGGTTCGTGCCCCGGTCCAGGAAGATCCCATATGCCGCGGAGCGGCTGGGCCCGTGAGCCATGGCTGGTAAGCCTGTACGTCCGGAGCCTGTGCTCCGCAACGGGAGAGGCCACAACAGTGAGAGAGAGGCCCGTGTACTGCAAAAAAAAAAAAAAAAAAAAAAAAAGAACATTAATCCCTTAATGAGGGCTCTACCCTCATTACCTAAACATCTCCCAAAGCCCCCATCTTTGGGGGTTAAAATTTCAATATATAAATTGGGGAGGGGGACACAAACACTCAGACCATAGTACCTAGTGTTATTTTTAAAAGAGCCACACCTGGGCTTCCCCGGTGGCACAGTGGTTAAGAATCCGCCTGCCAATGCAGGAGACACGGGTTCGAACCCTGGTCCGGGAAGATCCCACATGCTGCGGAGCAACTAAGCCCGTGCACCACAACTACTGAGCCTGCGCTCTAGATCCCGCGAGCCACAACTACTGAGCCCATGTGCCACAACTACTGAAGCAAGCCCGTGTGCCTAGAGCCCGTGCTCTGCAACAAGAGAAGCCACCGCAACGAGAAGCCCGCGCACCGCAACGAAGAGTAGCCCCCGCTCACCGCAACTAGAGAAAGCCCGCGCGCAGCAACAAAGACCCAACGCAGCCAAAAATAAATAAGTAAATTAAAGAGCCACACCTATTTCAAGCCCCCACTAAACCGGGATCTGGCCCTGACTTACGCAGCAGTCTGGATGGCAGGTTGGCCACAGGAGGCCCAGGTTTGGGTCCCCCAAACCTCCAAAGGCATCTCCTGTCAGACTTTGGCACAAACAGGCTCTGAGTGTTCTCAGGTGGAAAGTTAGGACTTCCCTGAGGACTGAGAGTTAGGAGCCTGAAATGGCCAAGGCCTCCAGTCAAAAGAGGAGCCCAAGGCCTGAGTCACCTTCAGGAAGTAAGGGGTAGCCACCAGTAGAGGTGGGGACCCGGGGCTGGGAAGGAAAGACTGAGGATGGTGTTGGCCTCAGGCCAGAATCCCAAGAAATCCCTGATTTGCGGATACCTATCCCTTTACTGGACCGATCCAGGCAAACCCAAGAAACCTGGGATTGACACATATATGAGGAAGAGGCTGCCCAGTACAATCATATCTACCGGGAAGGTCTCAGTGCAGCAACTACCTCAGGCCATCCACCCTCATATACCTATGCTCCAGGGCCTTCAGATATGGTCCAAAGGCCCTCATCTGGCTGAAACTCCAACTGAACAAGTGAGCCAGGAAATAGTCTGGCGCCTAGACACGCCCCTCTCCCTGCCTAGGGTTCATGGGGCCTGAACCCATGATGCCAAGCCCAATGTCCTGGAAACTTAGTATCTGCTTGGTACTTGGGACCCTTGAGTTCAGATACCATTCCTTGTCCTCCATGGAAGTGGATTTGCTCAGTCCTGCCCTTGGCAGGGTCTGGCCATGGTGTTTGGGGGCGAGGGGGCCGGGAAGCCGTGCTGGAGTTTGGCCATTGCCCAAATGGCTCCCAGCTCACTGCCCAGGTATCAGAACCCCACCCACCTGGCCTCTTCCAGCACCTAAGCTTGGCCCAGTCCTCACTCCTTCTAAACTGACCCCCTCAGGCGCCTCACCTCTACCATGTGCCCCAGCATAACCCCTTGTCTGGGCAGGACCTCAGTTGAGCCTTTCAGCCCCATTCCCCCAAGCAGCCCAGCCTCTAGCCAGTCCAGGCAGTCACTGACACATACACCCAGGACTCAGCTCTGGCCTTCCTAGGTCACCAGAGTCCAGCTCCTCCAAAGATGTGACTTGTTCCTCTCTCCATAATAAGCTCGTCCGTAATAACAAACATCAAAGATATTGATGCCTTTGCACCCACCACAGTTTATTTTTACCCCCACAGAGTCCTCTAAGGGTCCAGAGGGCTGACCTCTACATGAGGTCCCAGCATTCCAGACTCCTCCATCTCAACATGAAGCTCCAAGATTCCCCACAGAAGAGGAAGAGAGCGTAGAAGATTGTGCCTCACAAAATTAAAATTCTGAGCATTACTATCAAGGAATATGATAGGGTGATAAGTGGAGGCAAGCTGTCTTCCATAGTAAAGTGTCATAAATTTCTTTTCTTATCTAGGAAGGGGCCAGAGATTAATGTCAGACTTCGGGTCATTTTTTTTTTTTTGGTTGTTTGTTAAGTCTAGTTAAATACATGTGTTAATAATGTAATGGTAACTACTAAAAAAATTAAGAAAATATTCATTTAAAAAAAAAAGAAGATTGTGTCTCAACTCTTAAGGGAGGAATCCACGCACTGCACCTCCCGTCAATGCTCATCGGCCAGAATCAGTCACACTGCTCCTTCCAAAGGATGCTGGGAAGTGTAGTCCTCTGTGTGTCCAGGAAGGAGGGGAGACCTAGAAATATTGGTGAGCGCTAGCGCCTTAATCCATTCCAGCTGTTGTAACAAACCACCACAGATTGAGTGGCTCAGAAACAACAGGAATCTATCTGTCACAGCTCTGGAGTCTGGAAGTTTGAGAACAGGGTGCCAGCATGGTTGAGCGGGGGCCCTCTTTGGATTGCAGACTTCTGGTTTTGTCCTCACATGGTGAAAGGGGTGAGGGAGCTCTTTGGGGCTCTTTTATAAGGGCACTAATTCCATTCATGAGACCTCCACCCTCATGACCTAATCACATCCCAAAGGCCCCACCTCCTAATACCAACGACTGGGGCATTAGGTTTTCAACGTACAAATTTTGGGGGGACACAAACATTCAGACCATAGCAACTAGTGAAGTCTGCTGTAATGCCAGATGACCTGTTGTAGAACCCAAGGTCTGTCCCAGACTCCATGCAATCCCTGGAGAGTCGGAAGGGGGCCCATCAGAGCCCCCAGAAGGGCAGGGTGGACATGCCGACTTGGCCAGGAAGTAGGGCCAGGGGTCATGACCGAGGGAGGAATCTGACCAGCTGCCCAGGTCAGCTGTGGTGCATTTTCTGGCAAGAGGGAGTGGAGAGTGGTAGATTCTGGTTAGAGCTCCCCAAGCAGCTCCACAAATCCCAAAAAGAGACTGCCTCGGGAAGATCAACAGTGTCTGTGGAGCGCCGCCCCCCGGCCATCCGCCATTGGTTTTGAACAATCAGCTCCCAGATTCTCGCCAGCACTCTTCCTGCCCCAGATTGTCCTCCTTGAAGAGTCTGATATTTAATAGAAAATCCATTAGTGTCCCGTGATGGCGCATCATGCTTAGATGTAGGTTGAGAGCATCTCGGTAATAGCTGACACCAAAACTGCACTGTGGCAGGGGCCCCAGGAGGGAGGAACTATTTTTTCCTCTTTCTTACATAAAACACCTTTCCCCCTAGCCATGTTCTCCTTTGAATCGAGGCTGCAGCTGACTTTGATTTCAAAGCCACTAACCTTCCTCGGTCTGGCAGGTTCTCGAGGAGGGGTGCCTGGTACTGCAGCCTGCCCCACGCACCAAGAGGGAAAGAAAGGTCGGCGGGGAAGCTGCGGGAACTGCACCTCAAGAACGGCCGGCCACTTGCCAGCTCTTTGGTTCAGTTCTGTAAACGCTCACTGAACGCACCAAGCCCTGTGCTCGGGCCTGGATAGGAGTAAGATGTCAGGTCTGTGTCTCGGGCCGTCACACCTGGGGAGGGAGACCTGGTGTGCAGGTGCCGGGACTCAGGCATGCACAGAATGTGGCCTCTGGCTGGATGCCCTGGAAGCCACCTGCTAATACCTGCTCATCCTCTATGGCGTCACCACCTCTGGAAAGCCTTCCTTAATCCCCTTGTGCTACCACGTAGAAAGCAGCTGGAGGTACAGTTCGGAAGTTCAGGAGCAAGCTCTGGGCTGAAGATCAAGATCTAGGCGTCACCATCTGGGGTCCTTGTCCAGAGCGGTGTCAGGGAGTACCTGTGGCAAGTCAAGGGGTGGACTGTGGCGGGTAAGGGCAGTCATATGGAAGGGGAAAGTAGACAGTTCTGAGCAGGAGAAAGAAGAGGATGGTGGGGTTTGGGGATCAGGGAGGACTATTGACTGGGAGGGGTGTGAACGTTTGTATGAGCTGAAGGGAAGGAGGCTGTGGAGACGCTGAGAGCCATGCATTTGGCCGCTGTTGATGACAGCCCCCTGCTGAGCGAGGGCAACAGCGTGAGCGGGACTGGAGGGGAGCCCGCTCTCACAGATGCCGACATGCCTGTGGGGAAAGAAACGGTGAGCAAGTGGGCAGATCAATAAACAATGATCTCAGATGATGATGAATTAAGGGAGGACGTAAACAAGGAGATGAGAGAGTGATGGGGGCCACTTGAACCGAGTGGTCAGGAAAGGCTCCCCGAGGAGGGGACTTTCAGGCTGACAGCTGAGTGACAAGTAGGGGGCAGGAAGAGAGGTTGGGGACTTGTGTGTGTGTGTGTGTGTGTGTGTGTGTGTGTGTGTGTGTGTGTGTGTGTGCGCGCGCGCACGCGCAGTGGAATGTCTGTGGCCTTGTGGGTCGGCCTTGCCCAGGAGAGGGGAGGGTGGAGCAGAGGGATGCTGGGTCTGTTGAGAAGTTTGCAGGTGGATGGAAGGGGGTACCGAACAGCCCCAGTTCTGGCTGAAATTGCACCTGCACGGTCCTGAGAGAGATTCATGGCAAACTCCCAGGCTCACCAAGTGGCCCAGCCTCCCACCCCTGCTTCAGGGTCAGCTCAGGATGTCAGTACCCAGAGGCACCCCCAGACCCTGGACTAACAAGGCACGGATCTCCTGGAGTATGGACAGACAATGGTTAACTGCTGCATTTTTTAAAGTATTAGTGGGAATTCCCTGACAGTCTAGTGGTTAGGACGCTGTGCTTCCACTGCAGGGGGCGCAGGTTCGATCCCTGGTCGGGGAACTAAGGTCCCACATGCGGTGAGGCCAAAAAAAAATAGTGGGAATTCCCTGACAGTCTAGTGGTTAGGACGCTGTGCTTCCACTGCGTGGAAGGGGCGCAGGTTCGATCCCTGGCCGGGGAACTAAGGTCCCACATGCGGTGAGGCCAAAAAAAAAAAAAAAAAAAAAGTATTGATTCCAAGCACAAAAGCCCACATAGTATATGATTCCAGTCATAAGAAATATTCAGTATGAGCATCCATAGAACAGAAAAAGAGATTAGTGGTAGCCCGGGGATGGGAAAGTAGGGAACGGGGAATGACTGCTTAATGGGTACAGGGTTTCCATTTGGGGTGATGAGAATGTCCTAGAACTAGAAGGTGGTGATGGTTACACCACATTGTGAATGTACTTAATGCCACTGAATTGTACATGTGAAAATGGTTACAGTGGTAAATTTTATGTTATGTGCATTTTTACCACAGTAAAAAATAAAGGGAAAAAAAGGAGCAACGACAACATGTATGCCTTTTCCTGACTGTATAAGTCATATAAGCTCACTGTTTAAAAAATGGAAACCATTGACATAAAAATAATCAAAATCACTATAAACCTTAGTGCATATTCCCTGTGCAGACATATGTGTAATTATCTATGATAAAAATGTAACACCGTGTGTTCCATTTGATAACCTGTTTTTTTCACTTGCCTGTTTATCACAAACATTTTCTATGTATTTTAAAACAGCTTTATTGAGATGTATTCATATACCATACAATTTATTCATTTAAAGTGTACACTTCAATGGTTTTTAGTATATTCACAGAGCTGTGCAACCATCACCACAATTTTAGAACTTTTAAATCGCCCCAAAAAGAAGCCCTGCACCCATTAGCCATCACTCCCCATTTCATGGTTTTTAAATAAAGACCTACAGCATCATTCTCTCTGGCCAAACGGTACCACATTGCATCAAACCTTTAAACACTGTCAATTGCAAGATGCACTTGTTTTATTTACCACCAAGGAAGAAAAATCCCTGCCAACTGACCCATGACACATGCTTCCTTATCTTCTTGTCACTTAATTTGTAGTTAGTGGAAGAGGGCTTTTAGACTTATTTGGACATATTTAGTACTCGCAATGTATATAACTCAATGGAAGTAACAATATGAAACCTATGACCAAATTCATACAGGCACAGGAATGACAACTAGCCATAGGACACAACCTGAGATGTTAAAAAATTTTTTAAAATAGTGCTCACCCTAGAATCAACGATATCCAATATTGCAGAGTATGGAGTGAACTTGGCTGTGAAACAACAGAAGTTGACTCCGCTAACTGAGGCAGAAAAGGAATTTGTGGGAGGAAGAGTTCATAGAATCAGTGCTGGAGACCTAGGCTTAGGACCAAGGATGGGCCACCTGGAGCACAGCTGTCCTAAACACCCTTCAGGATGAGTCTGCTCAGGGCGCGCTACAGGGCTCTGCCACTGCCCTGAACAAGCTCTGTGTCCCCACGTCTCTGCATCATTCCTTCAAGAGCCAAAGCCCTGGGCAAAAGCCTCCGACTGCCTGAGGCTGCAACGTTAAGGCCCAGGAGCTTGCCTCTCACCTGGTTGGGGATTTCCTCCCATCTTGGCTGCATAGCCAAGGAACTATCCCCCAAATGGACGTGCTACAATTATTTAGCCTGTAATGTCAGATATTTATACTGCTTCCAACGTCTCAGTATCATAAACAATGCAGAGGCGAACCTCTTCACTCATATATCGTCGTGCACCTGTCAGGACACGTCGAGGATACATTCGCAGATGCAAGATCATTGGGTAAAATGACAGGTGCATTTTTAGACACTCTTACTGCCCATGTCCAGTAGGCTCCTCTGAGTAGATGTGCTTTGTCTGGCCTCAGCTGGTTTGCACACTAAGGTGAAGAAAACTAAAGTCCAGAGGGAGCACTGAGGGAACCAGAATTTGGGGCGACGCGTGCACTCCAGGGCTTTTTTGTGGAGCCAGAATGTTCTCTGTGGGATCTCTCGGCGGAAGAGCACGGTCAAGGGAATACAGTGTTATAATAATAGTAACTAGCAATTACAGAGTGCTTGGCACGTGTTTTAAGCCCTTATATGGATTCCTTTAATCCTTACAATATTCAGTAGAAGGGCTGTCTCTGGGTTTGAATCCTGACTCCATGGCCTTGAGCAAGTCACCCCACCCCTAGCAGCCTCAGTTTCCTTAGATATAAAACAAAGATACTGGCCCCGCCCACCTCGCTGGGCTCCTGTGAGGTCTGAAATGGCATGGTCTGGGTAAGGAGCTCTTATGGGGGCCCAGAAGGGGCTGCCACGTCAGCTGTCCTGTGGGAGAAAGGGAGGGAGGTGACTGATTCCCTGGTGTTCTGCCCTGGGACCCTTGTGGCCACTCATCAGACCCTTCCCCGCAGGTGGATGAAATCTTGGGGGACCAGCCGACGACCAAGGAGCGGGTGTTCGCTGCTCTAAAGCGGTTCGCGGCTGAGCAGCGGGTGGATGAGCTGGTGTGGGCGCTCACCCTGGCGCTGCCCCTCGAGGCCCGTGGGCCCCTCCTGGAGAACCTCAGGTACCTCAACTGGGGGCAGGATGGGCAAGCAGGGGTGTCCACTCTCCCCCCACCACCCCAGGCTCTGCTGCTGCCGTTGCTGCGTGGCCCGCTCCTGAGCTGGACCCCAACACCCCGTCAGCCCCGGGATATGGGTGGGCCAGTGACCCCGAAGGCTGACCCTGGGAAGGGCAGCTGTTGGCTTTGCTGGCTGCCAGGGCGTCACTTTGAGTGAGAAGGAAAGGGCTGCTAACTGCCGGGCTGGGACGGGCCGCAGAGAAGACCCACCTCCTGAGCTGCAGTCACAGTCTGTCCTGCTCTGTCCCAAAACCCAGATCACAGAAATCTCCAATGTGACACCAAGACACTCCCAGTTCTTCATTGAGAGGGAGTAATGGCGCAGTGTCAAGACAAGGAAGCCTGGAGCTGTGCCGTGTCCGTCCCGGGCACCACCCCCCCCCATCCTATAAACAGTGTGTTCTCTCTGCCCTTTGATGATGCCAGCTGCATGCCAAGAACCTCACCAGGGCCCTAGAGGAACACTCTCACTGAATCCCACCAGCACTGTTATTGTCCCCATTCCACAGAGGTAGACTGAGGCTCAGAGAGGTTAAGGGACTGGCCCAAAGTCACACAGCAAATGAGTAGCAGTCACCAGAACATGACCCAATTAGCTGTGCACTTTCTGCTCAGCTTTGGACCTTCTACATTCCTCCTTCAGGAAAAAAAGAAAAATCTCCTGGTAGGTCCACACCAGGAGTGGCCTGGGAATCTCCCGAAACCGGCCCCCCACCTCCACCCCCATCCTGCCCTGCACCGCACAGCTCTGATCAGGCCCCCCTGGGCCTGAATGATGTGTTCCCTGCACGGATCCTGCGGGGCTGGCTCTCCACCCGCTGCCTCCAGGGCCTGTGACGCTCCCCCCCCCCCCCCCCCCCCCCTGCCCTGCACCGCACAGCTCTGATCAGGCCCCCCTGGGCCTGAATGATGTGTTCCCTGCACGGATCCTGCGGGGCTGGCTCTCCACCCGCTGCCTCCAGGGCCTGTGACGCTCCCCCACCCCCGCCCCTCCCCCTTCCTGGGCTCAGCCCGCCCCCTCCCCTCGCTGCCATTCACCCCGCAGCCTGCCCCTCCCTCTGGGCCTGGCCAATGTCAGGGACCGGGCTGGCCACCCCCACTCCCCAAGCCCGGGCGCAGCGTCTCCGCTCTGCAGCAGAGCACAGAAGGCCACCAAAAGAGGCCACCATGAGCTGCCTGGGGTGAGTTAGGGGCCTGCCCCTTGCTGGGAAAATCCGGAGAGAAAAAAAGTTATTTCTAGAGCCAAATTTGCAGAGCAGATGATGCGCTGGCGCTGAGGGCTCCCTGGGGAGGTGAGGGATGGGCAGCCCCCCACCCCGCCCCTCCGCACCAGTGCTGGGCCAGGGGCCGGGCGGCCAGGCTGTCCCTGGGAAGTTGGCACGCGTGTCTTAAGGCTGTTAGCAGCCAGACTCAGCTGGAGGCCCCCTCGGTCCCTCATCTCCCTCCGGCGCTGCCCAGGCTTCCGTCCCTGCCGCGTCTGCCGGGCCAGCCGGTCTGCCTCCCGGGACAGCCCCTACGCCCGCCGTTCCTGTCCGAGGCTCGTCCCCGAGCGGCCGGCAGCGGGTCAGGAAGAGCCGGGGTGGAGGAGGCACCCCCTTGGGCATGCTCGATTTAGAGCCTGGGAAGCGGGAACCCTGGACACCTGGGGATGCCCCGTCCCCGCAGCGTCCCCGTCCCCGTCCCCGGGGCGCTGCTGGGGAGGATGAAACAGCAGCCTCTGTTGTCCGCGCGTCAAGGGCGACAGGCAAACTGGGGAGGCTGCTGGAGGAGGGGGCGGTGCCCACGCAGGGAGAGGGGTGCCCTGGCAGCGTGGCCTCAGCCGCCCATCCCCCACCTCCCCATCCCCCTCCACCACCCCTCTGGTGTACTCTGGTGACCATGAACTGGGTTCCAGGGATGAAGTAATGATCTCCACGCAGCACCTTCCCGAGAGAGCTCAGAGAAGGCACGGAGGAATCACAGACAGTTTTCTGTGATTCTGAGAGCTGAGCCCCAGCCGAGGGGCAGCTGAGAATGAACTCAGCACAGGGCGGTCAGGGCAGGCTGCTTGGAGCAGGCAGCAAGTTCCGGTGCTGGAGCTCAGACGGTGACGGGTGGGGTGTGGCATGTGCCCTGTGGAGGTGGGAAGATAGTTCATCAGGGCCAGGCATCCAGCCACAGAGGTGGAGCCCAGAGAGCCAAGGCGAGGGTGGTGCCACACACGGCCCAACCCTGGGTGCCCAGCTGTGCCTCGCTGTGACCCACCCTGCCTTGGTAGAGGGCCACGCAGGGCTCTGGCCTGGGGACCCCCCGACTGAGGAGAGACAAGGTTTGAATGAGAGGCGCGGCAGCAAAGGGTAGGTAAAGATACACGCGTGCGCGTGTGTTGCGCTCATGTGTGGGCACACTTGACAGAGGCTGGAACCCACCCAGATCACCGTGTGGCCTCTGAGGGGTGGTCCCAGTGGCCAAACTGGAAGACCTGGGGAGAAAGGAGAAGGAACAGCGAGACCATGAAGTTGGGCCCTCCAGCGCAGTAGCCACTCGCCACATGTCACTCTTTAGCATTGAATCTAATGAATATCAAATACAATTCAATATTCAGCGTGGCCTCATCATCTTAGCACGGCAGTGAGGGTGAGATTTGGGTCGGTGGCGATGTTGTAAGCAGAGGGTCTTATCTTTCTTTACGACAGCAGTTACTCCTGTGGCTCAGAGCCTAATTTGGGTCTATCCCCAAAGGGATCCCAGTTTGATGAAGTGATAAAATGACTTCCTAATTGGGACAGGCCAGGTAGTTTGGAAAGCGTGAGGTGGATAGGAGGGAACAGGAAAGCAAAGTCAGCTTTGTGCTCTGCTAGTGTTTCAGGAAAGAAATGCAAAGAAGGAAAGGGTCAGGGGTGGGGGTCGGGAGAGGAAAGAGCTGAGGTGGTGGAGGAAGCTGTGTTCTGAATCCCAGCAGACCTAGCTTGAACCCCCGGTCCACTCACGGGCTGTGTGACCTTGAGCAGTTTCACTAACCTCTACACTTTATCCATAAAAGTGGGGTTGCTCATTTCTACGTGTTCCCAGTGGGGTTCTCGGTAGGAAAGCATATAAATGGACCCTGCCAATTGCAAGCAGAAAAGAGATTAGTTGAGAATCTGGGGGATAGGGTGTGAGCACCTCCTTCACCCTCTTCTGCTTTAATGACAAGTGTCAGAGACACCGTCATACGAAGCTCCTTGGAAAATTCTATGACACTGTGTAGGGGGAAGTGCCAGGCATCTAGTATGTGCTCAGTTAAACTGGTTTCCCCTAGGGAAGGTCTCCTTCTCCCTAGAGAGCTTCCTTGGCCATGGCACTATCGACATTTGGGGCCCCGTGTTTCTCTGTTGCTGGGCGCTGCCCTGCATGTTGTAGGGTGAGTAGCAGCATCCCTGGCCTCTGCTCACTAGATGCCAGTAGCACACCCTCCTCCCGCTTGTCATTTTGTGACAACCAAAACTGTCTCCAGACAATGCCAAACGTCCTCTGTGGGGCAAAATCACTCCCAGTTGAGAAACACTGCCCTAGTGTGATCTGCCTTTGGTACTACCCTCTTGCTGGGGCAGACATTTCAACAAGACCAGCCTGGCCCACCCTATGCTGCCGTGGGTCATCTGGCCAGATGCACCAGCTGCTGGCCCCTTTGGTGCCCTCACTGTGCTGGGGTGGCAGAGGGGGGGGGAACCTGGCCCCAAGGCAGCGAGTGCACCGCTGGCTGTGTCTGGATTCAAGCGGGAGCATCCGCTCCGTGGTCACGTCTCCAGTGCCCACGGCAACGTGGACGGTCTTTCACAGCCTCAGGCGGGCCTGGTTCGGGATGCTGGGCCATCACAGCTGGTACCAAACAACCAGAACTGGCTCTGTCATGATGGGACGGCTGTGGCCCTGTGGACGACAGGGAGCTGTGCTCACTGTGCGGATTTTCAGACATTTCTCCCCCGGCAGGGCTGAGGCCAGGCATGGGGAGCACACCGAATTGAGGACTGGCTCTGGCTTCCTGCTGCTGCAGGGGAGACATAAGGCCGTGAGAGGTCACCCCAGAGTGGTGGCCTCCCTGGGGCCAGGCATGCAGGGCTGAAGTGTGCTGGGCAGCAAGGCCTGGACGGAGGACAGAGACTGACCGTCAGGTCTGCAGGGGCCTCCCTGTGACGGGCTGCAGGAACCCACAGGCAGGATCATGGAGGATGTTCCCCGCAAAGACTGAGGCGGAGGCAAAGTCCGCAGGGTCTCCTGCCTCTGCCGTTCCAGCCTGTCTGGGTGGTGGCCGCCTCCTTGTGCTGACCCCCCACCCCCTGTCCCCAGCGCCCTGCCCCTTTGAGGCTGTCCCTGAGAAACCCCTCCCAGGATGCCCTGGGCTGGCTCCCCGGCATCTATCCTTTGGTTCTCAGAACTCAGATTCTCACCCTTTCCAGCCTGAGGCTAGGACTCGGATCAGCAAGAAATGACAATGCAGTGGGGGCCCTGGGGCCTGCTTGCTTTGTCTTCCAAGGAGGAGGAGTCCAGACCCCCTTTCCTGGTATCCCCGTCTCTTCCCCTCAGCTGGTCCTCCCCTCCCCTCTCCCAGTAGGACACGCCCACCCCGGGGAGGCCCTCTATTCCCCCCACCGCCCTCACCTGGGACTTGCCCCAACCTGGCTGCCCCCTCCTCACTTCCACTCACTCACCAGGTCTCATTAACTTGACTTCCTGTGTTTTAGAATCTGGCCACTTGGCCCATCCCAGCATCCTTTGCTGCGCCCCTCCCAGCATCACCCCTCCCCTAGTGTACCAAAACCTTCGGGGCCCCTCCACCTCCCCTTAAGTCCTTATACCCTCCCATGGCTCCTCACTGTTCGGAGTGCAGCTTGAGCGGCTGACAACGGCATTCAAGGCCTCCTTCTCTAGCCCCTTCTCCTCTGGAGCTTCCCCCTGGGCGGGAAGGGAGGGTCTCTCTGGCCGACCCCTGCTGAGTCCTCGAGTCCCAGCGCAAAGGCCACCTCCTCCAGAAAGCCTTCCTAGGCTCTGCACAAGGCAGTCGGAGCTTCTTGTGAACGGTCGGGTTCGGCCTCGCTGCAGCCGGGTGTTGGGGGCCCTCCGGAGCGCCGCGGCCCGAGGGGTCGGAGGCGAGGTGCCTGGGGAGGTGCTCGTGGAGGGGGCCAGAGGAGGCAGCGTGACGGCCTCGAACAGCCCCAGCTCGCGGGGAGCTGACTGAAGGGTCCCCCGGAGGGGCGGGGCCGGGCGGGGCGGGGCCACCCGAGAGGGGGCGGGCGCGGGGCCTCGGGCCCAGCCGGCTGGGGAGGGGCCGAGCGCGCTCGCCCAGCAGAGGCGCGTGGACTCTCGGCGCCCTCGCTCTGCTCGCGGGCTCCGCCACCCCCTGCCCATCGGCACCTGCCGCGCCGCCGTCGCCGGCTTCAGATGGGGAAGGACCAGGGCTTCTCTCGGCACTTTCGGTAGTTTCCCCGCTGCGCCCCGAGCCCCCGGGAACCGCGCACCCTGGTGCGACGGACCCGCCTCCGGCTGACCTGAAAAGGGGTGGGGCTGGGGCACTGAGGGGCTTCGCTGTCCTGGGTGGGCACCCACCGAGCCTGGCTGGGGGCGGGGGCTTGGGAGGGCAGGCATAAACCGGAAGGTTATTAAAGGGGCGAGTTCCCCGCGCTAGGCACCCGGAACCCGTCCGAGGCCCTAGGGGTCGGGATCCGGGTCGAGGATCAAGGGCTGGGACTGAAAAGCCCTCTTTCCTTCCTGCGACTGGACTGATTGAGGGAACTGGGCAGAGAACAAGGCGGGCAATGTGGTGGAGAGAGAGGACCCTATGGGAGCCCCGGGTAGGAGTCTGGAGTTGGATTTAGACCTGATCCCCCAGAGAGAACAGAACTGACTCTGAGTGCAAGGTCATTGTGTGGTACCCAGAAGAGCCCCGTGGCCACAGAGAAGCTTCTTGGCTTAGCAGGGACCTGGGAGTCCTGAGGCAGCCATAGCCAGGCTGTCAGGTCAAAGAGGCATCAAATCCATCAGCCACAGTGGTCCATGAGACCCCACTGCATCTGGATCTGCTGGGCCAGTCAATTCAGAGCAGACCCAGGGCTGGGGTGCCTGGGCCAGACTGAGCCGCATGGAGGGCCCACACCAGCCAGAAAGGGCGTCTGGCACACCAGGCAGCCTTGGCTTCCTTCTCAGCCCCAAGAACGCCAAGGAGGGAATGGGCCACCCAACTTTCTCCTACCTATGCAGTTGGTGACTCGCCTGGTTTCCACCGCAGGGGCGGGGTGGTGGCGTTTCTTTTTGCTGCTAGAGGGTGGCAGGTTGGACCTAGGGGCTGGGGGTGTTGGGCTGATACCTTCTGGAGCCTGGGGCCGGAGCCAAAGTGTAAGGTAGACAGTTTCTGGCTTGTCATCTCTGCTTTGCCTGAGCATGAGCCGTGTGGGGAATGTGCAGGCCAGGCGGATGGAGAAGTCAGGCTCTGGAGACCTTGGCTGACCATCTCGGGAACGTGACTGAGGCTCTAGATTTTCGGGAGCCACTGGGGGTGGGCAAGGATGAGTGTACCAGGCGATGACTCTCCTGGCAGAGTTGAGCAGGCCATCATTCTAACCTCCTTGTTGCCTGGAACATCCAGATCTGAAGCAGGGCTCACTGGGGGGTGGGGGGCAGGCCCTGATGCACCCTCCTCCCCGAGGAGCCACATCCCTTCCCTCCCACCAGGCAGCTTAGTCCGTCCACTGACCTTAGTAAACTACCCACAGAGATCGGGGGAACTTAATGGGGGCCACTGTGCGACATCAGAGGCGTTGTATTTCAGCCGGCTGCAAGGCCGCTGCTCCCTCCCCCCGCTCCCATGCCCTTGGCACTGGCTCCTGGTCGAAAGAACAGGAAAGGGAGCCTTGGGATGCAGCCAGGGAGGCCTCGATAGCAACCAGACCTTCAGGGGCCCTCGACAGAGCCCTGCCACAGCGCGGAGGTCCAGAGGCTGGGCTTCCATCTCAGCTGTGCCGAGGGCAGCCGAGTAACCCTGGAAAGTTAGGGATCCTCTCTGAGCCTCAGAATCCTCTGCCATGGGCCAGGGAGTCCACCAGGGTGTTAACTGCTGCCATTACTCAGAAGTATGGGTGGGCCGCTGGTAGACCCCCGTCGACTGAGTCTCTGAGTCCCAACCATGTGCCGAGCCCTGGCTGGTCACTGTGGGTCACACCCAAGCTTCAGACCCAGCCCTCTGAGAGCCTCCAGCCTTGCCGAGGAGACCTATGGGCGCCAAGGAAACATTCCAGGGTGTGGACCCCAGCAAGGGACTGTGTGAGCTTCCCCACTGCCTCTCATCACTTCCAGGGTGACTCTTTTTAGAGCAGGATCCACGGTGCCTTCAGCTTTGAAGCCAAGCGCCTGGCTGGCACAGATGGCAGAGACTTCCTAAAACATGTTGGACAAAACTAGAGGAAGGCCAGTGTTGGGTGTTGAAGGGCGAGCCCGGTTTAGCTAGAAGAGCAGAGAGAGTGTGCTAGGTGGGGGGGCCACAGCCTGGGCAAAAGTGTACAAGACAGGACTGGATGTGGTGGTCCTGGCACTTTCTGAGGCGTCAGCCGTAGAGAAGCAAGCTGGGAGCCGGGGAGTCTGATGAGGGTCTGGGCGAAGTCTGCCCCCCCCACCCCCGGAGCGGATTGTGGCTTCAGTTTTCTCCAGCAGGCTAGAGGAAGGCCAGTGTTGGGTGTTGAAGGGCGAGCCCGGTTTAGCTAGAAGAGCAGAGAGAGTGTGCTAGGTGGGGGGGCCACAGCCTGGGCAAAAGTGTACAAGACAGGACTGGATGTGGTGGTCCTGGCACTTTCTGAGGCGTCAGCCGTAGAGAAGCAAGCTGGGAGCCGGGGAGTCTGATGAGGGTCTGGGCGAAGTCTGCCCCCCCCTCCCCCCGGAGCGGATTGTGGCTTCAGTTTTCTCCAGCAGAGTTGCCTGGAATCAGGCAGGGAGATGGTGGGTGGTGGGGACCCCTATCGGCTGTTTGGCCTGGCTGGTGCGAGGGCGTGAGATGAGGGAGTCTGGGAGAGGCCAGAGGTGGGAAGACAGAGGCAAGAGGAGGAACGGGTCCACGGACGGGCTTTGAGGGCACTGAAGGCCCCGAGGCCAGAGTCATGGGGACAGTGGGAACGAGACTTTCCCGAAGTGCAGCAAGCAGGGCGCCGTGGCCTTCGTGTGGCCCGGGCCCGTCGGGGCGCAAGTCCGGGCACCCGGGGGGACACCTGGGGTGTGGGCTGCTGATTCCCCCGCCACCCCTGGGTGGAGGGGAGAGCCGAGGGCAGCGACCACGAAGAGAAGTCTTTGGGCCGAGGTTTGCCGAGTTCGGGGCGCGATCAGGGGGCGCGCCCCGACTCGGCTGTCCTCGCCCGCCCGCAGGATCT
This sequence comes from Physeter macrocephalus, assembly GCF_002837175.3. Lineage (NCBI taxonomy): Eukaryota > Metazoa > Chordata > Mammalia > Artiodactyla > Physeteridae > Physeter > Physeter macrocephalus. Next base: position 20,296 of record NW_021145734.1, on the reverse strand, counting down.
TCATCCCCAAGAAGCACCGGGCGCGCTTCGACGAGGTGGTGTCTCAGGGTCTGCTGGGCAAGCTATGCCGCGCCCGGCGGGCGCAGGGCGCGCAGCGGCTGCGCCGGAGCCGCAGCGAGGAGAGGCCGGAGCGCCTCCTGGTGTCCACGCGCGCCAGCGCCGCCCCGCGCCGCCCCGACGAGCCTCCCCAGCGCAAGGCCGCCTCTCTGCTCTGCGCCCGCGCCGGCCCCGGGGGCGCGCGCAGGTACCCGAGACGCGTGGGCGCGGGCTGCGGACGCCTCTCGGTCGGGGGGCTCGGGATGGAGACCCGGGCAGAGGGCGCGGGGGCGAAGCGAGGACACCTGGGGGGTGGGGTCCAGGAGAGGTGAAGGGTGCCCCCCCAGGCTCCTCTCCCCAGGGAAAGGCACGCTGCCCGCCCCCCACCCGCCCCTTCTCTCTCCCCAGGACCGTCCGAGTCTACAAGGGCAACAAGAGCTTCGGCTTCACACTTCGCGGCCACGGACCTGTCTGGATCGAGTCCGTCCTGCCTGGTGAGGTGTGGGTGGGTTGTTCAGGATGGGGTGAAGGAGTCTGTTAGGCCCATGCTCAGCAGCACCTCCCACTTTCAGGTACCAACCTCAAGTAGCCTGTGTCCTCTGAGTGTCCCAGAGCAGCAGATCCAAATCATCCCCCTTCCCCAGTCAGGGCAAACCCCCTCCAAGTTCAGGGCCACCCCTGTGCCAAGTGAGCCAAGTTCTCCATCCAGATCTGTCCTATGTCCACAGGGAGGACCAGGGGCGCTGCCTGAGACACTGGGGCAGCCGGGACAGAGCTGGTGCCTGCCCAGGCTGAGCCCCAGACAACGCCCCCAGTCCCTGGGAGCTGGGCACCTGCTGGGCAGGCAGCAGGGCTTCGGGCCTCTTCCCACTGTCCAGCCCCCAGCCCCCCAAATCTGGACTCCCCTCCTCCTCCCACCTGGCCAGCCCCTCCTTGCTCCTGGAATGGCGCATCTTGAAAAAGGCAGTCTTCTCGGTGAAGGAGTTCCTCCTTCCCGCCCTTCCAGTGGGGCGTTGAGGGGAGGGAGGGAAGAAACCCATTTATTGTGGAGGCAGCCCATTCCCTTGTGGAAGGTCTCCGTGGACAGACGTGTCTCCTGGTACTGAATTGATCTCTCCCTCCGTGTAACCAGCCCACAGGGCTGGGTCACCTGCTCTGTCCTGTCCCCATCCCCTCCCAGCACCTGAACTTGATGCTCCTAGTGAACCAGCCCCATCGGTGCCCTTGCTGATGCTGAGTTCTTTCTACCCTTCTGCATCTCACCTCTCCAGCGCATGGATTTGTGAGAAGGGCTCTTCTGATCGCTGGGAAAGTGCCTCAGTGCCTTGGCATCACTGTTCCGGCCTTCGGATCATTCTGAGACCCAGTCCGTCTTGGATTTGTACATCACCGAGTCATTGACACACTGTTGTAGAGAAAAGGCCCAAGGCTGCTCTCTGGGGAGCTTCCTCTAGACATGATTAATCTCTCTTCTTTGGATATGTCTCTTTCAACTTTGCCATCACCCCCACCCCCACCTCCCTGCCTCTCCCACATGTGTAGCCAGAGATACTTGGCCTGGGGCCATGTATCCAGGGGTGCTGTTCTCCCCAACCCAACCTCCAGGCTGGTAACCCCTTGCCTTCCTCGTCATAGGAAGCCAAAGGGGTGCTTCGATGGGAGCTTTTACAGATGGGGAAACAGGCCTTGCGAGACTCTGGCAAATCAAGGACTAGAACCTGGGGTCTCCTGACTCCTGATCCGGTGATCTTTCATCCCTTGCTACTACCTCTCTGGCCTTTCCACCCCAGCCTGGCCCAAGCTTCCAGGCAGGCCATGTCGGATTTGTCACCATCGCCCTCTCCCCCTTTTCAGTCCCAAGAAAAAAAACTCCCCCTGGCCCCCTCTCTCAGGAAGTCTTCCTGATCATTCCCCTTCATCTCTTGACGATCCCCACCTCAAGAGAGAACCAACCGCTCACAGTCTGAGAGTATATTTAGGCATCTATCATTTCCCCCCACTTGCTTTCAAATCAAATTTAGAGGGATGAATAGTGAAAGAGGCAGAAAGAAAAAAAAAATCTGTATCCACAGGAGCAAACTTAGCAGCTCCCCCTTCTCCAGGTATCAGGTACTGCGTTAGGGCTGGCCTGCAGGGCCGTTAAGGCAAAGAGTGAGAATTAGCTGCTCCCATGTGCTGAAAATGTAGGTTTTTATTATTCAGACATGGTGAGGCCAACAGGTCAGGAGATGACTGCCATTAAAAGATGGTGTGTGGGCTTCCCTGGTGGCGCAGTGGTTGAGAGTCCGCCTGCCGATGCAG
>NW_021145734.1:0-17807 GCF_002837175.3 Physeter macrocephalus | reverse complement strand
AGCCGTGGCCGCCGAGCCTGCGCGTCCGGAGCCTGTGCTCCGCGACGGGAGAGGCCACGGCGGTGAGAGGCCCGCGTACCGCAAAAAAAAAAAAAATCGTGTGGTACTCACAGCTCCCAAGAGGAAGGGCCACACGGGGAAGCACCAGGATTGGTCAGGAGGCAGAGGGAGCAAGAGAAAACATGGTCAAGAGCTCCCCCCCCTTTTTTTTTTTTTTTGGTGAAGAAATGGGTGAGGCAGGGTAAGCCAGCTAAGCAGGTTTACCCAGACTGTGCTAGTCCCATAGAGGAAGGGTGGGGGGATGGGCTTAGGATTGGTTGGTTTGCACGGGAAAGATGCACTTGCAGACCAGTCATGTACCATCTCTAGGGACTGGCTAGCCCTAGAGGGACAGTCCCTCCAGTGTCAGCAAGGTCCCAAGCTGTCGAAACATGATTAATTCTTCATGTTTCCCAGCCCGAGGGAGGAGCCTCCCTCTAGACACATTTTCTCCTAGTGACAAAGGCACAGAGGAATTTATGATGTGGACCTTTGTACGAGGGGTCGAGAATAGAGTATAGAGTAGGGTCCTCTGCAGGTGTGCGCACCTTCCTTTTCTGCTCTCCTCCGCCAGCTCAGGGCTGACCAGTGGTCCACGCCGGGCCCCAAGCACCCCCACCCGGGCCAGGCGATCACTCCCTGCTTCGAGCAGCTGGGAGCAGAGGGGCGCTGGCTCTAATGTGGGACTGCTGGCCTGAGTTTGGCTCTCCTCTGCCACCCACCCCACTTCTCGCCTGTAAAACAGGAGGACAACACAGGGATCCCCGAGTGGGTCACTGCTCAGCTGACCGCACCCTCTCTCCTTGCTTCCAGGGAGCCCGGCTGACAATGCTTCCCTCAAATCGGGCGACCGGATCCTCTTCCTCAACGGACTGGACATGAGGTCAGAGGCTATTGGGGTCACCGGAGCTTGGGGGCAAACAGCCCCCAGGACTCCTGACTCTTGGGCTACCCCGGCCACGGGCCTCTGACCGGCTGGTCCCCAGCTTGTCCCTCTTCTCACAGGAAGTCTTGAATCCACCCTCGCACCCTCTCCGGGATGTCAAACCACCCTTCCAACCAGGAAACACCCCCGCTCCATGCAGGGGGCACAGGGTTGAATGGATCATGTGTGTCTTACCCTTAGGAGGGGACCCTGCCCAGGGGTAGCGTGGTCATGACCCCTTCTGTACCCAGAAGCGTCCAGCTGGCCCTGGGCCTGGAGCTTCTCCTGCAGAGGAGATTAACGAGCAGGAGAGGCAGGGCCCTGGCTTCTGGTCCTGACCCAGCCGTGGGCTTGCTGTGTGGCCTCCACCGGCAGGACAGGGAGGTCTGGCGGGTGGCTTTGGGCAGGGCTCATCCTGGGCAGGCCCTCCTGGGCCACCTCTGCTCGGCAGGAACTGCTCCCACGACAAGGTGGTGTCCATGCTGCAGGGCAGTGGTGCAATGCCCACGCTGGTGGTGGAGGAGGGGCTCGTCCCGTTCGCCAGCGGTGAGACCCCCACTGGCCCTTGGCCGCCTTGGCCCACATACCCTGCTGGGGTCACCACGGGTGGGATTTATGAGTCTACCGAGGACTCTGCTTGTCCCCTATCTCTGCAGCTTCCCTCTCCAGGTGGTGCTGTAAAACCCAGTGGGGTGGCCTCAGGGACGCTGCCTGGGGCTCTCCCTCCTCCCCCAATGGGGCACATCCCCAGGCGTGCCTCCCAATGCATGGCGCTCCCCCCAGTTCGGGAGGTCCCCTGGCCCCAGCTGCCAGGAAAACCGCGCCTGGCCTGGGGACGCTGGGTCACCCGGGCCTCTGCTTCCCGTGGCCCCTGCAGATTCCGACTCGATGGATTCTCCCAACCCGTCGTCGGCGCTCACCTCCCTGCAGTGGGTGGCGGAGATCCTGCCGTCCAGCATCCGGGTGCAGGGGAGGACCTTCAGCCAGCAGCTGGAGCACCTGCTCACGCCCCCCGAGCGCTATGGGGTCTGCCGGGCCCTCGAGAGCTTCTTCCAGCACAGGTGGCTGGGCCAGGGTGGTGGTGGGGTAGACCCCGATTCCCGCCCAGACTCACCATCGGGGTCTCCCTGCCTGAGCTTCCTAAGCCCCCTTCTCCTGAGGGAGGCTCAAAGGACCCGAGTGGGGGTGGGGGCCATCGGGGCTGACCCTAGAGCAAACCCTGACTCTGAAACCTCCCAGCCACGTGCCCTGGGCAAGTCACAGCCTTCTCTGTAAAGTGAGGCAGGCAGCGACCCCCTGCAGGGTTGTTGGCGGGACCCCCACGGCACCCCGCTGTGGGCACTTGCCACCAGCCCCGCCCCGTCAGGCTCGGTTTAGCACCTTCCTTTTTGCACCTGGGCAGCAGCAGGAGTGTTTATCACACGCCTCAGCCCCCAGGGTCGCTTCACGGTCCCTGCAAAGCCAATCACTTGTTCATTCCCTTTTTTTTTGTTTAAACAAAAATGTATATCTGTTGAAATATAATCCACATATCATACAATTCACCCATTTGAACGTACAATGCACTGGTTCTTAGTATATTCACAAATATGCGTAACCATCACCATACTCAATTTTAGAACACTTTCATCAAAAAGAAAGCCCCAACCCTTTCACTATTGCTCTCACCCCCTGCCATGCCTCCTTCACCTTAAATAACCACTAATCTACTTTCTGTCTCTGTAGATTTCCCTGTTCTGGACATTTCATATGATGGAATCATACAATATGTGGACTTTCACGTCTGGCTTCTTTCATTTGGCATGTTTTCAACATTCATCCAAGTTATAACACCCACAGTCGGTCCTTATATCCATGGGTTCTGCATCCATAGATTCAACCAACCACTGAACAAATGTATTTGGAAAGAATTCCAGAAAGTTCCGAACGGCAAAACTTAAATTTGCCAGAGTTCCCTGTTTGTTTTATTGTTTTATTTGTTTTTTTATAAATTTATTTATGTTACTTATTTATTTTTGGCTGCATTGGGTCTTCGTTGCCGCACGTGGGCTTTCTCTAGTTGTGGCGAGCGGGGCTACTCTTCATTGCGGCGCGCGGGCTTCTCATGGCAGTGGCTTCTTTTGTTGCGGAGCACGGGCTCTGGGCACGTGGGCTTCCGTAGTTGTGGCTCGCGGGCTGTAGAGCGCAGGCTCAGTAGTTGTGGCGCACGGGCTTAGTCGCTCCGCGTCATGTGGGATCTTCCCGGACCAGAGCTCGAACCCGTGTCCCTTGCATTGGCAGGCGGATTCTTAACCCCTGCACCACCAGGGAAGCTCCTCTCTGAGTCTTAGATACCAATTCCTTGTTGATTTTAGACATTGTAAATATCTTCTCGCATTTGTTACTCTACTGTTACTTCCATTATATCTAATATTAACAGCTCCAAGTTGTGCTTCTTTGAACAAGTATTCTTGATTTTGTATCATCGCATTCAATACACTTGGGGCCTTATGGCTTTGGCTTTTGAATTTTTGTTTAAGAAGTCCTTCCCTGCCCCTTGGTCAAAAGATATCTCCTGCGTTATCTCCTGTTAATTTTATAATTATACCCTCCACACTTCGGTCTTTTATCCACCTGGAGTTCACCTTTATGTGTGGTGTTACGCGAGGATCAGTTTTATTTTTTCCGTACAATGCAGCGATCAGCAAACTATTTCTAGAAAGGTCCAGATAGCAAATATTTTAGGCTTTGCAGGCCATATAGTCTCCATTGAAACCATTCATCTCTTCTGTTGTAACTTGAGAACAGCCATAGACAAAATATAAACCATAGGCTTCTATAAACCATGTTCCAATAAAACTTGCTTTACAGAAACAGGTGGCAGGCCAAATTTTGGGCCTTGGGCCATCATTTGCCAGTCCCTGATGTAGTGAGTCAGCTTTCCTAATACATTCTATACGTTTTAATCTTCACAACAGCTCTGTGTGGTAGATGCTTTTATTTTTTGGCTGTGCGGCACAACTTGTGGGATCTCCATTCCCCGACCAGGGATTGAACTCAGGCCACAGCAGTGAGTCCAGAATCCTAACCACTAGGCCACCGGGGAACTCCCCAGTAGATGCTATTTTTATCTCCCATTTTACAGAGGAGGAAACTGAGACAGAGAAATTAGTAGCGAGAAAGGTCACTTGGCTGGTAAGTGGCAGGGCTGGGATTTGAATCTGGGCAGCCTGTCCGCAGAGCCTACCTTCCTGCCCACCTCTCTGTCTTGGGGAGGAAGGGAAGGGCGTGAGGCTGAATTCTGTGGCCTGGAAGCGCCCCCTTGTCCCCCACCCTGCCCCCTCTGTTGAGCCCCTGAGTCATGAACCCCTTGCTCCTGCACCCCACCCCCAGGAACATCGACACCCTGATCGTCGACGTCTACCCGGTGCTGGACACACCCGCCAAGCAGGTCCTCTGGCAGTTCATCTACCAGCTGCTGACTTACGAGGAGCAGGAGCTCTGCCAGGAGAAAATCGCATGCTTCCTGGGCTACACGGCCATGACAGGTAAGCAGCCCCTCCCCCTGCCCAGCCCGCCAGGTAAAGGCCAGACACCTGCTGTTCTCACCTGTGAGGTATTACAAACAACCACAGGTATTACTCCCACACACAGATGCACCCACTTGTCCTGGAGATACACACCCAGCACACCGGGGCTGGTCCCACGCTTTGCCCCACGGATGTGCTTTCCCAGCTTGACCCTTAAAGCAGCATAACCTTAGACTTTAGACACCCCACCTAACGCCCGGGGTCTCAGGTTTCTCACCCACAAAATGAGGGTGACCACAGTGGCTGTGCTTTGCACCCTGGGAAGTGTGGCACAGATCAAGAAGTTCACGTGGACACTGTTTACAGACCTCGATCGTGAGCACATGGCCAGGTCACACCTGCCTAGTGGGCTCTGGAGCCCACAGACCCACACAAGGGCCTGCGGGGCCCCGTGCAGCCTCAGCTCCCCGCTGCTGCCCCGTCACTGGGTGCCCCCGTGCCCACACCACGCACGCACTTCATCACTCGCCTGCAGGCATCGAAAGTGGGCTAGACCCTGGGCACCTGCTGTTCGCCTGCACGTCTCCTGTGGGCTGGCCCTTGTGTGCCCACGAACCCTAGTCCTGGGGACCCAGAGTTTGTTGGGGGGTTGAGGGTTTGAGCTCAGGTGCAGGCTGGGCAGCAGATGTCCCACACATCTGCCCTGACCTGGAACCTTCCATTTCATTCTGCAAGCCCCTAGGGGCAGCAGCGCCTGCGTGTTGAGACCTGGGAATCAGGGGGTCCTAGGCTCTCGGCATGAGAAGGGGCCCTGAGGGTGGGCTGTGGCCACCTCCGCCCAGCCTCTGTCCTCAGGCTGGCACCACCTCCATGTACCTCCTGTGCCCAGCGCCCCGCCTCTCACCCTGGGGTTCCCAGCTGTCCTAGAGCCGAGCAGGCCCGGGCTCACAGGTGGGTGCCCTCACCCTCCCTGTGTTTGGAGGCTCCTTGTCAGGCTGAGAGGACAAGGGGCCTGTCTCCCCTTTGGTCCCACAGCAGAGCCAGAGCCCACACTGGACCTGGAGCCCGAGCCCGAGCCGGAGCCGGAGCCGGAGCCGGAGCCAGCGCCCGAGCCCCAGCTGCGGAGCTCCCTGAGGGCCTCCTCCATGTGCCGCCGCAGCCTCCGGTCCCAGGGCCGGGAGGCCAGCCTCAGCTGTGGTGAGGCCCCGGACCAAAAGGCGGGAGTGGGTGAGAGGGCGCGACAGGCCTCGGTTTTCCCACCTGCAAAATGGGCTTGGCGAGATGAGACGTCCCTGGGAATGGGCTGAGCAGCGGCCCCTCTGGGCCCACAGGGCTTGGCGGTTCTTTATCCAGAGGCCCTCGCTGGGTCTGGGCTGGGGCCTGAGTCTTCAAGCTCAGAGGTGGTCACTAGACCCCCGTGTTGTGGACTTGGCCCTCCTGATTCCCCGGCAGGGCCCAGCGACTGCCCGGAGATGCCTCTTCCTCTGATCCCAGGCGAGCGCCAGGCGGGTGATGGCACATCCCTCCCCGAGACCCCCAACCCCAAGATGGTGAGACCTTCTCTCTGCCCTGCTTTCGGTGTCAGTGGGGAGCTGGGAATGGGTGGCCCACGGAGCTGGGGCAGACCCTGGCCTCCCAGACCACCCAGGCCTGGCCTCCGAGGCCACGTTAGGGCCACGTGGGGGAGGTAAGGGCAGGCTGGACCCATCCCCACCTCCTCTCCCCAAAGATGTCGGCTGTCTACGCAGAGCTTGAGTCCCGGCTGAGCAGCAGCTTCAAAGGGAAGATGGGGACCACCTCCAGATCCCGTGCCTCCCCACCAGTGCCCAGCACGGCAGGCACAGCAGGTAGGGCTCGCCAGCCCCGGCTCCCGAGGGCAGCTCTGGCCTCCGGCCTCCTGGCTGGCTGGCTGGCTGGGTGTTACCCCCACCTCCAGGCATATCCCTGGACCTCCCTTTTTGCTCCGTGGCTATGGGACTGAATGCTGGGGAACACTGGCAACCTCCATAGCGAGGGGCCATCAAGGTCCGGGTTGTCCTGGCCCCTCCCCTGTCCCCTCTGATCCTCGCCTCCGCTATGGATCTAGGAAAGCAGAGGGCTGCCCCCACAGGAGTCCCCAGGTTCGCATGTGACTGTCGGATAGACTACGAAGTGCATGCATCTTGCTCTGTGGGTGGCTCAGCTGGGAAGATGGTTGTTCGCAGACACACGTGATGGTTTCTCGGCAGTTCGGAAGGCAGGACCCCGGGTGATGTTTCTGTGAGCCAAGGAAGGGCTTGCTGGGTGCGGGAGGTGCCCCATGACCTTCGGCCTGGAGACCCCCCGCACTCTTGACTTGCGTTCAGTGGGTTCCAAGTGGGACCCGGGGATCCTGTGCACATGAGCCGGGGCCTGTCCGGGGCCAAGCAGTGCCCCTCCTGCCGGCTCCGGCCTTTGGTCACCCTAAGGGACGCCTGGGGACGCAGCGTCGTCCGGGGTCTCCCTGCACTGTGTCCAGCGGGGGAAAGGAAGGTGCCTAGGGACACAGAGCCAACCCGCCCTGGGGCCCCTCCCCTCCAGCCCGCACCTGGAACCCAGGTACTGACCCAAGAGGGGTCCTCACGTTCCATCCCCCACCCTAGGGCCCAGGACCCTGTCCAGTGTCTCGTGGCCCAGCGAGCGGCTCCTGCCCTCCCCCTGCTACTACCCGCTGTGCTCAGAGGGCCTGGCCTCCCCCAGCAGCTGCGAGTCCCACCCCTACGCCAGCTTGGACAGTAGCAGGGCGCCCTCCCCACAGCTGGGCCCCGGGCCCCTCGGCTCCAGCAGCACCCCCAGCCCGGACCGCGGCCGCCCGCCCAGCCGCAGGAGGCTCTTCACCTTCGCCCACCCTGTGCCAAGCCGGGACACTGACCGCTTCCTGGATGCGCTGAGCGAGCAGCTGGGGCCCCGCGTCACCGTCGTGGATGATTTCCTGAGCCCTGAGAATGACTACGAAGAGGTGAGCACGCGGGCCGGTGTGCAGGGTCCGGGGGCCTATACGGGGACGGTGTCCACAGGCTCCTGCGAGAGGCCTGCTGCCCTGGGGATGGGCCCCAGGCTCCCCCTCTCCCTGCCCCAGTCCATCCTGGAACCTGTCCCAGGACACCCCGCTCCCTGGCTGGAGCTATCCCACCCTTGGCTCGAGCCAGGACACTCTTTGTCCAAGGCCGCCCCATATGCCCTGCCTCAGGTGCCCTACACTCCGTGGGCTGTCCCACCACAGCCTCAGGCTAACCCCCCAGCCTCTCCTGTCCCATCCCCGGGCCATGCCAGCCCCTGCCCCAGGCTACTCCACTCTCCCTCCCCTTGGCCCAGGCTCCAGTCTCCCTGGGCCCAGCCTGACCCTCCCCTTGCCTTGCTCTGTCCCCCCAGATGAGCTTCCACGACGACCAGGGCAGCTTCGTCACCAATGAAAGGAGCAGTGCCAGCGAGTGCACCAGCAGCAGTGAGGAGGGCAGCTCCCTGACCTACTCCTCCATCTCCGACCACATCCCACCGCCCCCACTCAGCCCCCCGCCCCCACCACCCCTGCCCTTCCATGACCCCAAGCCCAGCTCCCGCTCCCCTGATGGCCCCTGGGGCCCCGCTCCGACGCTGGCCAAGCCCCTCACCCAACTCAGCCACCCAGTCCCTCCGCCACCCCCGCCACCCCTGCCCCCACCTGTCCCCTGTGCGCCCCCCATGCTATCCCGGGGCCTGGGCCACCGCCGCAGTGAGACCAGCCACGTGAGCGTCAAGCGCCTGCGGTGGGAGCAGGTGGAGAACTCGGAAGGCACCATCTGGGGACAGGTAGGTGACCTGGGGACCAGGAGTGCTCTGCACCGGGGGAGGTGGTCTGGGCAGCAGCAGTGAAGCCAAGACCCATCCCCAGGCCTCTTCCAGCGTCAGCTGAACATCCTCTGGCCGTCCCCATGCTGAGCAGAGGATGAATGAAGGCCCGGCCCAGGAACACGCCCACCCTTGGTGGTTGACACAGGCACCGAAGCCCAATCTGCGTCCCTAAGCCAATGACACACTGGGGACATCCAGAAATGGCACCACACTCACCCTTGAAACCTATCACTCGAGATTTGAATAGTTCCCTTAGGCTCTAAGAGCCAAGAGCAGGACATCTGGTTAGAGTCACAGAACTTCGAACTGTCTGCCAGTCTACGATCAGTAGTTTATTCACAGGAGCCAAGACTGAAGGATTCTTAAAAGGGCAGCTGTTCCAAACCCCTGCACACCAGCCTCCACCCTTTCACTCTGATGCTTGAACTTCCTCCCAAACAACACTGCCAATATATACTCGAACACCTTTAGTGATGGGGAACTCACTACCTGTCAAGGCATCCCTTTCCTCACTGGACACTTTTCACCATCCATCCTTGTATTGCTCTGAAATTTTGTCTCACCAAGATTCCCATGTCCTGCTTTCTGTCCTGCCCTTTGAAATCAGGCAGAGCAAGTATATTTCCTTATCCACAGACCAACCAGCCTGTCCCATGAGCAAGGTTCACCCCATCCCTGTTCTATAGGTCATTCCCCTAGAATGTGGTTTCTAGCCCCATAGTCTGTCAAAGGGCAGGTCCCAAATGGAACTCCTAATGGGGCTTCCCCAGTTCAGAGGAGAAAACAGTGCTCTCATCTCCTTTGACCTGGACATCATTCTCCTTTTAACATGGCCTGGGAACCCTCCAGCTTTGGGGCTGCCCCATCGCAGTGTTCATTCCCACCATCATCCTCAGCCCTAGTCCCTCCCTCTTCTTGGGACCAACAGCATGTCCTTACATGCAGCCACACTCCATTGGGGCATGCTTGTCATTTTTTCCCATTGCCACTTCCTGGGTCCCAGTTCTGTCTCCTGCCTTCCCAGCCAAGTTGGCATCAGCCCACACCTCCAGGGAAGCTTTCCATGTTGCTGATGAGGATGCTTGGCTGGACAAAGTCACAAACTGGGACCTACTGGGTCCCCTGGAGACCTCACTCCCACCAGCCTCAGATGGTCCTTGAAGCCTTGCTCTGAAGAGTGGTCTTTCCACTGGACGCTGAAGGTGGACACAAGGACAGAGGTCATGCACATGGCCAAGTCCAAATCCACACCAGGTGTCCCTGGCCTGCAGCCATGGCCCTTCTAGACTGTCACCGCTCACCCAGGTCATTTGTTACAACCACCTGTCCAGTTCCTAGCTCCTGGCATTTCCCTGCTTCAGTTTCCCCAGAATCAGGAACCCAGAGCAGCTCTGGTGAACTCACTCAAAACAGACCCAGACCCCTTAAGCCTCCTTGGTCGGCTCCAGCCCCTTTAGAGCCCCTCTGCCCCCTGCTCCAGCGCAACGTGCTGGCTTCTGCGTGGAGAGTGCTGCAGGTGTGAGTGTTGTTGACCACAAGAGGAGCCGGCTCACCGCCTGATAACTTGGATGATTTAGCTTCTCCTGCAGTCTCCTCCTGCCGCCGGGTTTACCCCAGGGCTTGATGGAGGCTCTTCCTCCGGGAGCTCACAAGGCAGCCCTTAGAGGGTGGGGGCGGTGGAGGGCGGCAGTTCTTCCTCGATCTGAACCTCCCCCTCCCTCGCAGCTCGGGGAGGACTCTGACTATGATAAGCTGAGCGACATGGTGAAGTACCTCGACCTGGAGCTCCACTTTGGCACCCAGAAACCTGCTAGTGAGTGGCCTGAGGGTCCTAGGGGAACCCAGATACCAGGTTCTCTGTGGCAGCCCACCCACTACCTTCTGTGGCGTCCCAGGGCTTAAGAGTCCCCAAGGTCTGCACGGACCGCCATTTATTTACCGTGTCCCTGAGTTATTGAACTTCTCAGAGCCTCACGTTTCCTACCTCAAAATGGAGATAATAAGAGCTGACATGTATTGCATGCTTACCAAATGTCAGACACCCTTGTTTCTAAATTAATCCTGTAACGATTCTGTGAGGTAGGGACTGTACGGTGATCGCCCCAACCTCCTGATGAGGAAGCACAGAGGCTATAGGTAATTTGCTCCAAGTCACACAGCCACAATAAGGTAGACAGATATCCCTTCCAAGTCTCTCTCTCCCCTTACCCCTCTCAGGGTATCTCCCTGTAGTTGTTGGGTGGGGATCCAGGCAGCCAGGGATACTGCGTGTGGAAAGTGGTCCCGGGATTGAAGAGAAAGGCTGTTGTCCGTCCAGGAAGCATCTGCAGAGTCGAGAGGCGATTGGTTCTCCTTATGGGGCCAGCTCAGTCCCAAGGGCCCAGGGGAGAGAGGATGGGGGGGCGGGGGGCGGACACACGCCACATCACGCACACTGTGGTAGACTGGACCCCAGAGTCCATGAGTGAGGGGAGTGAGGACACCTGGAGCTGATTCAGTCAAGTCCATTGGTCGGGGGCGTCTGGGCTGTGGGATGTGGCCACACCCCTCCTGGGGCCTCGCACAGCAGCCTCAGCCTAGCGTCCCCTCATTAAACCATCAGTTTCCCTTCCAGAGCCGGTGCCCGGGCCTGAGCCCTTCAGGAAGAAGGAGGTGGTGGAGATCCTGTCCCACAAGAAGGCCTACAACACCTGTGAGGGGCTGGGGGTGCCGGGTGGTTGTGGGGGGCAGGACGCGACCCCCCTCCGGGCCACAGAGCCTTGGATCCACCCCGGTAGATGATCGAGATTAGGCCGTGGGGGGGGCCCAACACCTGCCTCCCGCGCGGTGAAGACCCTCTCCCAGGTCCCACTGCCAGCCCGATCCCACCGGGCGCAGGCGCCGGCCTTGGCTCCACCCCCATCGGCCCCGCCCTCACCCTGTGATCGGCTCCTCAGTTCCGGCCCCGCCTCCAGGCGCATACCCTACTCTTCCCGTCTCAGGACCCTCCCTAGTTCCCTGGCCCCAACTCCGCAGGCCCCGCTCAATTCCAGGTCTCTCTTTGAGAACCCCGCCCTCGCCCCTCAGTAGGTTGCGGGAAGGACCCTCCTCTCCTCTGGGCAGGCGCCTGCTCCGCCCCGGTTCCTGGCCCGCCGTCCCCCGACACACCCAGGAGCCGGGGCGGATCTTGAAGCCCCGCCCACTCCCCGCCCGGGCCCCGCCCCGGCTCACTCTCGCGGCCCCGCCCGCAGCCATCCTGCTGGCGCACCTGAAGCTGAGCCCGGCCGAGCTGCGGCAGGTGCTAATGAGCATGGAGCCCCGGCGCCTGGAGCCCGCGCACCTGGCGCAGCTGCTGCTCTTCGCGCCGGACGCCGACGAGGAGCATCGCTACCAGGCCTTCCGCGAGGCGCCCGGCCGCCTCAGCGAGCCCGACCAGTTCGTCCTGCAGGTGCTGCGGCCGTGACCCCCGCGCGGGGTCAGGGGCGGCTGCCCGGCCGCCTCGGCCTCCTCTATCGCGGCTCTCGCTTTGTGCGTGGGTCTCGCTCCCCTCCCGCCACCGCGTTCACGCCCCTGAGTCCCGGTTTTACACCTGTAACAGCCAGTTCTCACTCAGGGTCCAAGGTAGATGGGGTGAGGGTGCCCCCTAGAGGTTGTGCTTGTTTTCCTAAGGGAATACCGGGCCGCCCGCTGACCCCCACCCCAGGCTGCCCCGGGGCAGCGGGTCTCTCGGCGGGATGGGTGAATCCTGGCCCTGCCTTCCTGTCAGATGCTGTCGGTTCCCGAGTACAAGACCCGCCTGCGCAGCCTCCATTTCCAGGCCACCCTACAGGAGAAGACAGAAGAGATCCGGGGCAGCCTGGAGTGCTTGCGCCAGGCCTCCCTCGAGCTCAAGAACAGCCGGAAGCTCGCCAAGATCCTGGAGGTCAGAACCGCCCCTTCTCAGATCACTCTACCTGCTCCTCTGTCCCCTGGGGCTTCCAGCCTGGAGGTTCATCCTGAGGGGGCCAGGGCGTGGGGTAGGACCTGCCCACCTTTCTCTCCACAGTTTGTGTTGGCTATGGGCAACTATCTCAACGATGGACAGCCCCAAACCAACAAGACCACGGGCTTCAAGATCAACTTCCTGACGGAGGTGAGGGGGCCTGTCAGACAGTCACTGATTTGTTTGCTCTACCACTGAGGCCCTTCCCCACCCCCAACCCCCCCGGAGGAAGAGCTGGCTGCCCGCAGGCCAGGATGTAACAGAAGCAAAGTTTGGGGGTTGAGGGGATGGGGGGACAAGGTGGTGTCTCCAAGCCAAGCCTCAAGACCTGGAAAAATGGAGTGGTGGGAGAAGGGAAGGGCAAGGAGGGAAGGCTCCAGGAGGAAGGGGAGAGTCCCACCTGGTGGATTCTGTGCCCTCAACACCACCACCACCATCAGGCCAGTCCTACCCCAGAAAGATCTAGGATCAGAGAAGGGACAGCTCAAATATCCAGCCTTTCCCCTGTGTTTCTGGGACTTTTCCCCATGACCCCTTTGGTTGTTTTCAAAAAGAGGAAGAAAAACTCCCTTTATAGATATGAATGGTTTAGGGTGTCTGAGGCTCAGATGGGCCACAGATGGTTCCAGAAAACCACAAAAGGGAAGAACTGTGAGTGATGCTCCCCGCTTTCCCTGGGGTCAGAGAATCTTGGGCTCTATCTTTTGACAAGGGCAAACTCACAAGGACAGAAAAACCTAGGGTCCTCGCCTAGCTGGGGGCTGGGGGCCTGGTTCCTGGGGGTCTCAAAGATCTGGGCCAGGAAACAGGCCTATGGCATCCCAGCAGATGAGAGCTTCAGAGTAAGGATTACTAGCCATCAGCTTATGAGCTTTGGAGTTGGAGAGTGTTGGGGGCCGGGAACCGACGCCACAGCCCAGGGGAAGCAGGGAGGAGAGCACTTGAGCCCGTGTGATCAGGAATCTGATGGGGTCCTTGAGGAAGATATATGTTGGGGTCACTTGCAGCTGAACTCCACCAAGACAGTGGATGGGAAGTCCACCTTCCTGCATATCCTTGCCAAATCGCTGAGCCAGCACTTCCCCGAACTCCTGGGCTTTGCTCAGGACCTGCCCACCGTGCCCCTGGCTGCCAAAGGTACGCTGGGTGGATGGGTGGGGAGGCAGAGGTACCGCTGTCCTGGGCTGGGAGGGCAGCCCCACGAGGCTCTGTTGCCTTCCCTACAGTGAACCAACGGGCCCTGACCAGTGACCTGGCTGACCTCCACGGCACCATCAGTGAGATACAGGCCGCCTGCCAGAGCATGTCCCCTGCCAGCGAGGACAAGTTTGCCGTGGTCATGGCGGTATCCTGTCCCAGTGCCACAGTGGACCCTTGGGGTTGGGGGGTCAGGTAGAGCTGGCTGTAGTTCCAGTGGCCTGCAGAGATTCTGGGCAGAGGCTGCTGTGGGTCCAGGGGTTCTGGAGGGGGGTCCGCCTTAGGTCATTTAGAATCTAAGTGCTTATGTCAAGTCTGTGTGTAACTGAGAAGGAGCTCTTTTGATTGGCTACATTGCCCCCTCTGTCCTCGGGGGTGGCAGAGTCCAGGCTTAAGTCCCAAGATACAGGGAGAGGCTTGTCAGACTTGTCAGGTCTGGCCAGCCAAAGGCAGTCAGGAGAGGGGAATATTCCGACTGAGCACAGACAGTGACAAATGCTATAGAAAAAGAGAGAGACAGAGAAAGGGGGCCACTCTAAGTGGATGGTTGGGGAAGAGAGGGTGGTAGCATCGGAGCAGAGCCAGGAGGGAGGAGAGAGCTGCCCCACAGAGAGAGGAGCCAGTGAAAGGCCGAAGGCTGGACTGGATGTGGCAGGGGTCAGGATGCGCTTGCAGGGCAGTGGGCAAAGGGCCTGGAGCCCCTGACCAGGGCACGGTGCCCAGGTGAGCAAAGGGCCTGGGGTGGACTGGAGGGGTCGCTGTGTGGGTCACCGCCCGGGGACCTGCCTCGGGGACCTGCGGCAGTTTCCTTAACAGAGGCCCATCAGTCCTTCCTGGAGACAGCCCAGCCGGTGCTGCGGGCGCTGGACGGGCTGCAGCGGGAGGCCATGGAGGAGCTGGGCAAGGCGCTGGCTTTCTTCGGTGAAGATTCCAAAGCCACCACTTCCGAGGCCTTTTTCGGCATCTTTGCGGAGTTCATGAGCAAGTTCGAGGTGAGCCACGGTGGGAGGCCCTGAGGAGAGGGCAGGGCCATAGGTCCAACGAGGGGGTTCCTCTGTGAAGCCCGGGGTGGGAAAGGGCCCCTAGTGAGGGACACGCTCCCCCGGTGGGGCGGAGCCAGTAGGTCTCTGCCCCGGCGAGGGAGGGGGTGGGGGGAGACGACGCAGGGAGGGGCGTCCCGGGACCACTGACCAACCCCCGTGCCCACGTGCTCGTCCCTCCCCAGCGAGCGCTCGGCGACCTGCAGGCTGGGGAGGGCACGCGCGGCTCTGGGATGGTTTCGCCCCTCTCCTGGTGACGGCGGCGGCCTCGCGTCCTCGGCGGCCCGAGCGCGGAGCGGACGCCGCCGGCGTGGCTCGGAGCGGCCCGGGTGCGGGAGTGGGGCCCCGCCACGCGCGCATCTCCAGCTAGCTCAGCCGTCGAGCTCCGGCCGCCCTCGAAGGTGCGGGGACCCCTTCTCGGGGCCGAGCCCGGGGCTCCGAGGGTTGGGAGCGCGGGGCCGGAGCCGACACGCCGACTCCCCGGGACGCGTGAACCACCCGCCGCCAGGTCCCGCCGGCTTCCCGCGCCTTGTCCACCCCGCCTTCGCCCCACCCCCTCCCCCTCCCCCTCCCCGCTCCCGGGCCTTCCAGCAAGGGCCGGCTGTGCACGCCCTCAGGACATCGGGGTCCCCGGGGAGGGGCCGCTGCCACCAGCCGGTGGATTCCGAAATGCCTGCGGCACTAGGGCGGCGTCTTGGCCAGAGGGTCCCCGGCCCCAGGGAAGGCCGTCTGAACCTTTCCTGAGCCTGCTCCGAGTGGGCCCAGGGGACGCCCTCGCGGAGCACGGAGCCCGGAGCCCGCAGACCTCAGACTGTGGAGAAGGAGGCAGACGCCCTTGAACATGCCACGCACCAGTGAGCACGATAAGGCCTGGAGGTCTCTCACCCAGCCCAGGGCCTCCTGGGCTGCTTGGACGAAGGCAGGCAGGCAGGCTAGAAGGAGAGCCCCAAGTACAGGGGCCTGGGGGAGGGGTGGGTGCGCACCTAGCCTGGGTCTTGGAAGCCAGAAGAAACCTCAGCTGGCTGCAGAGGAGGCAGGCAGGAGAGGAGCTGGGCAGAGATACAGGAAAGCACTGGGAAGACTATGTCAGACTGCAGAATCGAAGTCTTCACCCAGCAGACAAACTTAAATCCAGTTTCGAGGTGGTCACTTGGAAGTGGGGAGTCTGGGAGTGGGAGGGGGGATGTCGCGGTGGGGCAGAGAGAACAGAGAGATGTTCAGGTGATGGACGAGCAGGACTTGGTGGCTGGCTGCCAGGTTTCTCACCTGGGTGGGTGGCGATGATGCCGTTCCTTGGAACGGGCCATGCGAGCAGAGCAGGCTCAGAGGCAGTAACACCACCTGGGACACATCTGGGATCTCAGAGTCTGTTTTACATGTGTGCCTGGAGCCCCTGGTGAGGACTGGGGATACAGGAGGGAGCTGCCTGGATGCTGAGGGATGCTGGGGGCATCCTTTCCTTTCTTTGCTTCATCCTTTTCATTCTCCAGTCGACAAATCCTGGATAAGGCAGCTTCCCGTTACCTCTTCCCTTAACTTTCTTCCGGAGAAGTCTGAAATGGGCTTTAGAAACCATCTTTTGTATTCCCCCCCCCCACTATGATTGAATAGCTGGTGTTGCTCCTGGACAGTATTCGGGACCCATCCAGTTCTACCCAGTCTCCCACAGGCCCCTCGTTGAGGCCATGTATGTTCTTCCTTTGTTTCCCACTCACAGCCACCATATAAAAATATCTGAACCAAATTGTGTAATTCAGGTGGGGGAAATGAACCCAGATTTGGCTAGTGGAGGGCATTTCTCCCCAGCAGCTCAAGCCGGATAATTTCCATAACTTCCCAAAGCCTTCATCTATGAGAAACATGTCAGAAGGTCCATTAAAATCCTGGTATGAGATCCGTCGAGACTGTAGACTCCACCAGGCTATGAATAGGCATGACCCTCCAGGCCAAGGTGTCCTGGATGGCGTTTTCCTGCAAATTAGAAACACACACCCTCTCCAGGTAGATCCAGCCCCACCCCAGGGGACTCAGGTTGGCAAGCCAATTGCTAGCTGGGTTTTCTCCCTATAATGCCTTGTAACTGCTACCTATTTCCCACACAATGCTGTGTAACAAACTGTCCCAAAATTCAGTGACTTTAAACGGCAGCCACCACTGCTCTTGAGTCCATGGGTCCTGCTGGGCAGTTCTGAGCCGAGCTGGGCTCAGTGGGCTCACCTGTGTGTCTGTAGTCTTCTCTGGGTCAGCTGGGCAGCTTTGCTAGTCATGCAGGGCTCTTTCCATGTCTGGGGCCTTGGCTGGGACAGTTGAGGTGGCTTCATGTGGTCTCTCATCCTCCAGCCAAATAGCCAGGACAGTTCACATGGTAAGGTCAGGGGCCTAAGAGAACAAGCAGAGACACAGAAGACCCCTGGAAGCCTCCCTAACCTCAGAACTGTCACACCATCCCTTCCGCCACAGTATATTGTCAAAGCAAGTGACAAGTCCAGCCCAGATTCTAGGAGAGGGGAAATAGGCTCCCCTCTTGATGAGAGATGCTGCAAAACTACATGGCAGAGGCTGTGGATTCAGGGTCAGGTAGAGAGTCGGGGCCATTGTTGCCATGAGTGTACCAGGTACCTCCGTGGCCAGGCACCCTGGTGCACATCCCAGCCTCCTTAAAATCCTCAGTGGCCCCGGTCCTCCCTGGACCCAGCACAGCTCCGATTACTCATCTTCATGTGTCCTGCAGGTGCCATGCTTTTCATTCTCTCTTACCCTGTCACCCATGAGTTACCTGACTTCTCTCCAGATATACTAAGTCCAGGGGCAGCAGTGGTCTGTGCCTGTGCCTGCCTAGCAACCAGTCTCCCTTCTGCTGGGGAAAGCTCCCTGTTTTTCCTTTGGGAAATTATCCCTCCTCTGCTCCCAGGCCATGGAGTGTTGCTGATTGGATTAAGGATGATCTTGTGACTCTGATTGGGCGGCTCAGAGTCAATTCAAGACTCAAGTTTGAAGTGTTTGGAAAAGGAGGCTCCTTACTTCTGGATGAATTGTTGGGTGTAAAGAGGGTGGAATCCTGGAAGGAGCTGCCAGGACTACCACGTGGAGGGCACCTGCCTGGGTGTAAAACCAATACAGAAGAAAAGGAGAGAAGACCACTCCATCCATCTCTTTGTCCCTGGATCCAACTGTGCCTGAAGCAGACATCCCAACTTTTCAGTTTCCAAGCCAACAAATTCTGCCACCACTTGTGAATTTTTTAAATTTCTTTTAATTTTTTGGCTTAGGCTGGTTTGAATGGGTTT